>NC_082716.1:5888320-6058320 GCF_030144855.1 Hypanus sabinus
CAGGACCCCCTCACTCACCTTACCTACATCGTTGGTCCCTACATGGACCACTACATCTGGCCAATTTATGAGGCCAATCCGTTGAGTCGGGGGGAGTTGGTTCCCCATTGTTAGTTCCAAGTCGTGTTTTCTGTGGTACCAGCCACCAGCCCCTAGGCAATGGAACCGAATGCACGTGACTTCCTTCAAATGGCTTCCAGCTATTACGGGATCGCTAGCGTTTCTTCTAGTGCATCTGAACCAGAAGCACTGTACAGCCCCCCTCCCCCCTTTTATCTTAACTCGCCGGGTAGTAGATGTCAATCAGGTTGGGGTGATGTAATCTCTCTCTCAACCAGTCCACTTTGCCCGAGAGCTTGCACGTAGTATAGTCCCCAATCCACAAACGTTGTCTCCAGGAGACAATGGCCAGGTCTCTCTCTCTCTCATTTCCTGGGTCCTCTGACCCAACCCAATAATGCTCTTGCGATTCTCACAAAGGAGGGGGCTTCCCCCGCACCCTTCAGCCCCTCAGAGCTGTGGTACATTCATAACACCCCATTCCTGACATATTTAGTTGCTTTTTTTCTCTCTCCCTGTCTGCCCATCACTGCCTGTTCTCCTTCTCCCTCTGTTGCTTTCTCCCCCCCGCCTTTCTTTCTCCTGAGGCCTCCTGTCCCATGATCCTTTCCCTTCTCCAGCTCTGTGTCACTTTCGCCAATCACCTTTCCAGCTCTTAGCTTCATCCCATCTCCTCCGGTCATCTCCTATCATTTTGCATTTCCCCCTCCTTACCCCCCCCCCCCCCACTACTTTCAAATCTCTTAGTATCTCTCCTTTCAGTTAGTCCTGACGAAGGGTCTCGGCCCGAAACGTCGACAGTGCTTCTCCTTTTAGGTGCTGCCTGGCCTGCTGCGTTCCACCAGTACTTTGTGTGTTGTTTGAATTTCCAGCATCGGCAGATTTCCTCATGTTTGTTCCTACTTCTATTTTATCTATCCCTTTCAAAATTTTGCATGTTTCTATAAGATCCGCTCTCATTCTTCTGAACTCCAGAGAGTATAGTCCCAAGTGACTCAAGCCCTCCTCATAGGTTAACCCCTTCATCCTTGGAATCAACCTGGTGATCCTCCTCTGCATTGCCTCCAAAGCCAGTATATCCTCCTCCAAGTATGGAGAGCAGAACTGCACACAGTGCTCCAGCTGCAGCCTCACCAGTACCCTGTATAGTTGCAGCATGACCTTCCTGCTCTTGAATTCAATCCCTCTAGCAATGTAACATTCCGTTCACCTTCTTAATAACCTGTTGTATCTGCATGCCAACTTCTTGCGATTCATGCACAAGTCCCTCTGCACAGCAGCATACTGTAATCTTTCACCATTTAAATAATAATCTGCTCCTCTATTATTCCTTCCAAAATGGATGATCTCGTATTTACCAACATTGTATTCCATCTGCCAGACCTTGGTCCACTCACTTAACTTATCTATATCCCTCTGCAGACTCTCCACATCCTCTGTATAATTTGCTTTTCCACTCAGTTTAGTGTCATCAGCAAATTTTGCTGCGCTACACTCAGTCCCCTCTTCCAAATCATCAATGTAAATGATAAACAGCTGCGGGCCCAGCACTGACCCCTGCTGCACCCCTTTCAACACAGACTGCCAACCGGAGAAACATCCATTTATGCCAACTCTTACCTTCTATCGGTTAATCAATCCATTATCAATGCCAATACACTTCCTCTGACTCCATGCATCTGTATCTTCTTTACAAGTCTCTTGTGCAGCACCTTATCAAACACCTTCTGGAAATCCAAGTATATGACTTCCACCTGTTCCCCTCTATCCTCTGCACTCATTATGTCCTCAAAGAACTCCATAAGTTTGTCGAACAGGACCTGCCCTTTCTGAATCCATGCTGCGTCTGTCTAATGGAACCACTCCTTTCTAAATGCTTCATTATTTCTTCCTTAATGACAGCTTCAAGTATTTTCCCGACTACAGATGTTAAGCTAACTGGCCTATTGTTGCCCGTCTTTGCCTACATCCTTTTTAAAAAACATAGCGTGACATTTGCTGTCTTCTAATCTGCTGGGACCTGCCCAGAGTCCAGAGTGTTTTGATAAATGATTACCCACGCATTAACATCCACCAATTCCTTCAGCACCCTGGGATGCATTCCATCAGGACCAGGGGACTTATTTACCTTCAGGCCCTCTAGTTTACTCATCACTATCTCTTTAGTGACAGCGATTTTATCGAGGTCCTCATCTCCCATTTCATCCATAACATTCTTTTTTGGCATATTAGATGTGTCGTCCACCATGAAGACTGACACAAAATAGTCATTCAATGCCTCAGCCATTTCCTTATCACGCAATATCAATTTACCCTTATCGTCTTCCAAAGAAACTACGTTGACTTTAGCCACCCTCTTCTGCTTTATATATTTATAAACTTTTGCTATCTGTTTTTATATTTTGTGCTAATTTACTTTCTTACTCTATCTTCCCTTTCCTTATTTCTTGTTTAGTTATTCTCTGTTGCTTTTAAAAGTTTTCCCAATCCTCCAGTCTCCCACTACTCTTTGCGATTTTGTACACATGAGCTTTTAATTTGATACTATCTTTTATTTCCTTAGTTATCCAAGGCTGGCTCTCCCCACACTTACTGTCCTTACTATTGACTGGAATATACTTTTGTAGAGCACTGTGAAAAATCTGAGTATTCCACTGTTCCTCAACTGTCCTACCAAATAGCCTGTGCTCCCAATCCACATTAGCCAACTCCTCCCTCATCCCGTTGTTGTTTACTTTGTTCAAGCATTGATCTATTAGGCAGACACAATATGGATTCAGCAAAGGCAGGTCTGTTTGACAAACTTACTGGAGTTCTTTGAGGATATAACAAGTGCAATGGATAAAGGGGAATAGATAATTAGTTGGCTATTTACTTGGATTTCCGGAAGGCATTTGATAAGGTGCCACATAAAAAAACTTGTCCATTAAGACAGGGATGCATAAGAGTTGGGGGTGATGTAGTAACATGGATAGAGGATTGGTAACCAATAGAAAGCAGAGAGTTGGGATACATGGATGTTACTCTGGTTGACAATCGGTGGCGAGCGGTGGGCCGCAGGGGTCGGTGCTGGCCCGCAACTGTTCACAATATATATTAATGATCTGGAAGAGGGGGCTGACTGTAGTGAGGCTAAATTTGCTGATGGTACTAAATTAAGCGGAAAATCAAATTGCGCGGAAGATGCGTAGAGTCTGCAGAGAGATAGATAGGTTGAGTGAGTGGGCAAGGAACTGGCTGATGGAGTACAATATTGGTAAATGCAAGGTCATTCACTTTGGAAGGAAAATTGAAAGAGCGGATTATTATTTAAATAGTAAAAAGTTGCAGGATGCTGTTGTGCAGAGGGATTTTGGAGTGCTTGTACATGAATTGCAATGTTGGTTTGCAGATGCAGCAGACTATTAAGAAGGCCAAAGGCTGCACCTAGAGTACTGCGCACAGCTGTGGTCTCCTTACTTGAGGAAGGATATACTGGCTTTGAAAACAATGCAGAGGAAATTCACCAGGTTGATTCCAGATATAATGGGGTTAGAATATGAGGAGAGTTTGAGTCACCTGGGTCTGTACTTGCTGAAATCTAGAAGAATGAAAGGAGATCTTATAGAAACGTATATAAAATTATGAAAGCGATAGACAAGATAGGCAGGAAAGTTGTTTACGCTGGTAGGCGAGACTAGAGCTAGAGTACATAGCCTCAAGATTTGGGGGAATAGATTTAGGACAGATGAGAATTAAACCAATCAACATGACATATAACATGAAAGGAAAGATTCTTGAACCAGTCACCCACCACCCATATCTTGGTGTTGAAATTAGGAAGGATCTTAACTGGACATGCAATATCAATCAGATTACAGCCAAAGCAAACAATGCTGGGTATCCTGCAAAGAAACCTCCACTCGTATAGTAAATCCGTCAAGGTCATGGCATATAAGACACTCATCTGTCCAAAGCTTGAGTATTGCACGGCCATATGGGATCCCCATCAAGCTAACAAAAAGAAGTCCATCAAAAAAATCCAATGCTGCTTGCTTTGTGCCAAATGATTACAGCCGAAACTCCAGTGTAACCAATATGCTCTCTAACCTTCAATGGGAACCTCTTGAAAACCGACGTACTAAACTATGGTTAATCTCCATTTTCAAAGAAGTTCACAACGTCAGTTCATCAAACATACAAATTTGTCACATGGTCAGTTCAACTCGACAGCAAACTGGACCTTACATACTGGAAACCCTTTCATTCAACAAGATTTGCTACCAGTACCCCCTCTACCCAAGATCAACAAGAGAGTGGAATCTTCTGCCGCCAGACCTGTGCAGTATTTCTGACATTAATATTTTTATTACTAATTTTTTTATTGCAAAACCAACAAAATACATTCAATACAACCAACTGCATTTTGACTGTTTAACTCAGCCACTCCCAACCTTCCTCACCATCCTCCCTCTACCCTTCTCTCCTCCCCCATCCCTCTCCCCTCCAACCAACCAACTGAATAATAGTGCATACACAGACAAAGCATTCCTATTTTAACAAAAGATCTTTTAAGTTAGATATCAAATTTGTCCACATAAAGATTGTGTTTGGTCGTGCATCATTTCCTCTTGAGATGAAAGTTTCAAGTAAGAAATGTCCAAAAAGCTCCGAATCCAGTGAGAATTTGAAATATCATGAGGAGGTTTCCAACACTGGACTACAATCTTCTTAGCTGCAGTTAGACCTGCCAGCCAAACTTTGCATGTTTTTTTCCTTAAAGGAAAGGTGGGAGTCACCATTTAGAAGATGTACAGCGGAGTCCATTGGTAATTGTACCCCATTAGTTCTGTAAGAGTACTGATGACCTTCCCCCCCCCCTCAAAAAAAACCCAAAAACCTCTGGACATTCCCATACAACATGTATAAAAGAGCCAATGGTTCCATGGGGACAAAATGAGCAATATGAGTCAGGAACCTGTCCTATTTGATGTCTAATTCTCGGTGTTAAATATGCTCTATGACAAAATTTCAAGCGCAAATACTGATGATTTGGGTTTTTCAAAGCACTGGCAGCATTATCCCAAATTGCATCCCAGTCTAAGTCTTGTCCCAATTCAGATATGTCCCTATCCCAGGCTTTCATTCCTGATGTGGGCATATAATTCTGGGAGTTTAATTTATCATAGATATATGACATTCTGTCCTGGAACACCCTGTATCCAACTTAAAATGGGATGGTCTTTTAAATCTGACCCCAGGGAATGCCGTAGGCTTTACAAGCTGATCTTACTCTAAAGTGGAAGGGAGTGTTTATCAATATTATATCGAGATATCTGTTCTTGAAAGCTAAGGATAGTACTTGCCCCATTAATATCTTGAAGAGTAGTAAAACCTTGATCCTCCCAAGTTCTGTTGGTGAATGGTTTCCCCCAGATAGAAAATGATTATTGTTCCATAATGGAGATGATTTGCACCATATGCGTTTAAATTTCAGGAATTTTTCTGCTGCTCTAAACACTTGTAGCAAATGGGTTAAAATTGGACCGTAATACAAATCACATTTTTTTTGGTAGACATACCTATAAGGAGAAAGTCCTTCAACCGTATTGGTGCTATTAGCTCTTGTTCTATATTTTTCCATAATGTAACTTTATCCTCTTCCATCCAATAGCTAATGACAATAATATTTTTAGACTCAGTCAAATCAATTAAGGGGATCTAGTCAAAAAAGCTCTCTTTACAATTTAACTCGCCGTTCACACTGTGTGTTATAACAGCCGTCCAGCAGTGCTTGCGCAGTACCAAACAGAAGCAAAAGAAACTGCTTTTCCCAGAGAGTGGTGAATCTGTGGAATTCTCTGCCCAGTGAAGCAGTGGAGGCTACCTCAGTAAGAAAAAATTTAAGACAGGTTAAATAGATTTTTGCATAGTAGGGGAATTAAGGGTTATGGGGGAAAAGGCAGGTAGGTAGCCATGATCTTATTGATTGGTGGAGCAGGCTTGACAGGCCAGATGGCCTATTCCTGCTCTTATTTCTTATGTTTATGTTCAATAGGTTTCAATTAGATTTCCTACCCTCATTCTTCTAAATTCCAGCAAGTTTAGCCCCAGAGCCATCAAACACTCATCATAAAAATACTTGACTGGGACTGACTGCCGGAGTATTCATTATATTATTGGAGAAGCCAGATGGTAGAAGCAAATAAATTAGACCATATTCATTTTATCTGACTTCCTTTGAGCTCAGAATCAGGTTTATTATCGCTGATGTGTGTCGTGAAATTTGTTGTTTTGTGGCAGCAGTACAATGCAATATAAAATGAGTACTATAAACTGCAAGTAAATAGTGCAAAATGAGAAGAATAGTGTGGTGGAGTTCATGGACGTTCAGAAATCTGATGTGACTATCAGCTACTTGAATAAGAAATGCAAAGGAAATTGCAGTAATCAAAAGTATACTGTAAAGTTGGAATGGAGCTCGCAACATTGCCACCGTACATGAACATAGTTAGACCAGGACAGGCTGTTGGTGTTCATTCATAGGAATTGGAAGCTGTCAACCTTGACAGCTTTCATGTAGACAGGAGCATGCATACTGCCCTCTTTTGAAAGTCCATAACCAGTGAGGATATGTTAACATTGTGAGGATAATTACTGTCATGATACCTAGTCAGGTGCTCCAGACCAGTTCTGAAGCAGGTGAAAACCTGGCCAGCAGGAGCCATCTCTGCTCTTCAAGACTGCTTTGAACCCTTCAAGACTCTTCAAGTCTCTTCAAGACTTCCTGACTGGCACATGTTCAGGGAGGCTGCAACCGATGGCGACTCTACCAACTTAGAGGAGTACACGGCATCAGTGACCAGCTACATCAGCAAGTGCATCAATGATGTCACTGTCTCCAAGACCATCACTACACACTCTAACCAGAAGCTATGGATGACCATGGAGGTGCATGCGCTGCTGAGGACCTGTGGCTCCGCTTTCAGAGCAGGTGACAAGGCTGCCCTAACAACAGCGAGCGCCAAACTGTTCCAGGCCATCAGAGAGCCAAAGCGTGCACATGTCCAGTGAATCCATAGCCACTTCCAGGACAGCGGCAGCACGCGGCACATGTGGAAGGGCATTCAGGACATCACCGACTACAGGACATCATCATCTGACTGTGCGAGTGATACCTCCCTCCCAGATGCGCTGAACAACTTCTACACTCATTTTGAGGTGGAAAATGACGTGGCGGCGAGGAAGTCCACCCCTCCTCCAAATGACCAGGTGCTGTGTCTCACCGAGGCGGATGTGAGGAGAACCCTGTGCAGGTCAACCCACAGAAGACTGCTGGACCAGACAATATTCCTGGCGGAGTGCTTAGAAGATGTGCAGACTAGTTAGCAGATGTTCCCAATGTCATCTTCAACATCTCCCTGAGCAGCACAATCGTTCCAACGTGCTTTAACCATTGTCCCCGTGCCGAAGAAGTTTTCAGTGTCCTGCCTCAATGACTACCATCCCGTTACACTCACGTCCATCATCATGAAGTGTTTCATGAGGCATATCAAGACCCTGCTGCCCCCCTCACTGGACTCCTGCAGTTCGCGCACCATCCCAACCATTCAACAGACGATGCCATTGCCATCACCCTCCACCTGGCCCTAACCCACTTGGACAAAAAAGACATGTAGGTTCGAATGCTGTTCATAGATTTCAGTTCGGCATTCAACACAATCAACCCTCAGAAACTGATTGGAAAGCTGAGCCTCTGGGCGTGAACACCTCCCTCTGCAAATGGATCCTAGACTTCCTGACTGGGAGATTCCAGTCGGTCCGGATTGGAATCAGCATCTCTAACACCTTCACACTGAGCACGGGGGCCCCCCAGGGTTGTGTGCTCAGTCCACTGCTGTTCACTCTGCTGACTCATGACTGTGCTGCAGCACACAGCTCGAACTATATTTTCAAGTTCGCTGATGACACAACCGTGGTGGGTCTCATCAGCAAGAACGACGAGTCAGCATACAGAGAGGAGGTGCAGCAACTAATGGACTGGTGCAGAGCCAACAACCTGTCTCTGAATGTGAACAGAAAAAAAGAGATGGTTGTTGACTTCAGAAGGGCATGGAGCGACCACTCTCCACTGAACATTGACATTTCCTCCATTGAGATGGTTAAGAGCACCAAATTTCTTGGTGTTCACCTGGTGGAGAATCTCACCTGGTCCCTTAACACCAGCTCCATAGCAAAGAAAACCCAGATGCATCTCTACTTTCTGCGAAGGCTGAGGGAAGTCCACCTCCCACCCCCCATTCTCATCACATTCTACAGAGGTTGTATTGAGAGCATCCTGAGCAGCTGCATCACCGCTGGTTCAGAAATTGCACCATCTCGGATCACAAGACCCTGCAGCAGATAGTGAGGTCAGCTGCGAAGATCATCGGGGTCTCTTTTCCTGCCATTACAGACATTTACATCACATGCTGCATCCACAAAGCAAACGGCATTATGAAGGACCCCACGCACCCCTCATACAAACTCTTCTCCCTTCTGCCATCTGGGAAACGGCACCGAAGCATTCGGGCTCTCACGACCAGACTGTGCAACAGTTTCTTCCCCCAAGCTATCAGACTCCTCAATATCCAGAGCCTGGACTGACACCAACTTACTGCCCTCTACTGTACTTATTGTCTTGTTTATTATTTATTGTAATGCCTGCACTGTTTTGTGCACTTTATGCAGTCCTGAGTAGGTCTGTAGTCTAGTGTATTTTTTTTTGTTTTACGTAGTTTAGTGTAGTTTCTGTATTGTATCATGTAGCACCATGGTCCTGAAAAACATTGTCTTGTACAGTACACGGTAAAAACCAGCAGTTATGGTCAAAATGACTATCAAAAGTGACTTGACTTGACTTCAGTTATGGGTTCTCTATTTCCTTGTTGTTCTCCAATTTAGATTTATTTGAGATACTGTGGCGACCCATTTCCTGGCACATCCGAACCGGCTCACAATTAGATAGCCTACGGGGGTTTGCGAGCACAGAGCTTTGGAGCCTCTGCGCCACGGGGGGCAGGTTGAGGGAGGCTTAAAAGTGAGGCTGAGGATTTCGAATAAAGTTTTTTCCTTCGACTGCAGTTACCGACTCTGTGTCGTAATTTTAGCGCTGCGTATAGCACACCACTATACTACAGTCCATTACAGCCGTTTCTGGTAGGGGACTGAGGACACAACATTATGGATCACCAGTTTTGAGAATAATCATGGCAAAGGTGTTGCTGTGTCTCCTTAGCTATTGTGGTCTGTTGGTCAAAGGTCCATTTGGAGAGGGAGGCATTCAGTTTGTACATGGATTTCCCACCCGCATGCCACTTCTGCGGGCTGGAGGAGACCGTGTACCACATGTACATGGAGTGTGTGAGGCTGCAGCCTCTTTTTGCATATTTGCGTGGGCTGCTTCTCGCCTTCTGGCTGCATTTTAGTCCCACCCTGTTTATATACGGTCATCCAGTAAGGAAGGGGGCATGGAGGGATGAGGATGTCCTAGTCAACTTGCTCCTGGGGCTGGCGAAATCCGCAATCCGTGGGTCTTGGAAACGGGTGGCGGGAGGATCTCCCCGGGCAGACTGCCTGGCAATGTTTAGGGGGTATGTTCGTGCCCGGGTAACTATTGAAAAAGAACTCGCGCAGTCCACAGCGGCCTTGGAGGAGTTTCGAGACCGTTGGGCTCCGCGGGGTGTAAATGCCATCGTGGATAGGGATGGCAACATTCTGGTGTAATGTCTATTTGTAGTGCAGTAATTGTGTTTGCCACTGTTTTGTATATATTGTATAGCACAGATATTTGTAATAAAGGATTTTGTAATAAAAAAAAGGGTTCAAAGTTTGGTGAAGTTTACCTGGAAAAATAGCATTGAAGTTGGAACTCTAGTCCATAATCTTTAAACTTTGTGCCTTTAGAATAGATGAGAATTTGTTTTAGCCAGAGGGTGCTTAATCTGTGGAATTCATTGTCAGAGACTGCGGATAAGGCCAAGTCATTGAGTATATTTAAAGCGGGGGTTCTTTATTACTAAGGCTATCAAAAGTTATGGCGAGAATGCAGGTGAATGGGTTTCAGAGGGATAATCACTCAAGATTGAATGACGGAGCAGACTGCGGGTAGGCCAAATAGTCTAATTCTGCTCCTGTCTCTAGAACCTAGAAGTACATAGAACTTTACAGACCATTTGGCCCACAATATTGTGCTGACCCATTAACCTACTCTAAGATCAATCTAGCCCTTTACTCTTACATATCCCTTCATTTTTCTATCATCCACGTGCACAAGAATTCCTTAGAAGTCCCTAATATATCCTCCTCTCCTGCAATTCACTTTTGGGGGGGGAGGGAATTCTTGGGGACAGCCCCCCCCCCCCCCCCTCACTTTCCTCCCATCACCTTAAAAACATGCCTCCTTTTTATGGTCATAATTTTCTAAGCCATGGTTTAGTATTCCAGTTGAGGTGGAGCACTAAATTATGTAGGATTTTATTCAACGTCCTTTACACTGTTATTCTGATGTGCTTAGCTATTACATCAGTACAATGTTTTCTGTTTTGTCCATGAATTTCGCTTCAAGCCACCCCTTCCTATCCCACTGTTCCTCAGTAGCACTTCGCTTGTGTATTTGTATAAACGATTTGGAGTCAGTGAATCTAGTCTTCAATGACTGCATTGCTGATGTAATCTGCTCTTTATAAAAATGTTAATTTTTAACTGCTGTCTATTTTTAGGTGTTGTGTGCACAGGGACGCTTACATCAGTCAGTTGTACGTGTTGCAGCTGAGCTGGTTTTGCAGTTAATTTGGCTGCTGGCTGGCTATGGGCGATTGGAGAGTGAAAACCATGCCAGTACCTGAACCATCACCAGGTAAGTCCATTCTGCTGCTAACAGGGTTCACCTTGAGTGTTAAATGGCAAACAGCACGACAAATTCAATTACCAAAATGCTTTTGTTGATAATTTTCAACTAAGAATCAGTCAGGTTTAATATCACAAGCATATATTGTGAAATTTGTTTTGTGCCAGCAATAATTGTAATTAAAAATCTATAAATTACAATAAGAAACATTTTAAAAACAAAAAGGGAAGAAAAATAGTTTGCATGAGTTCAATGCCAATTCAGAAATGTGATGGCAAAGGGGATGAAGCTGTCCCTAAAAAGGCTAAGGAAGGGCATACCTTTTTCCTGTGGCTTGGCTATTTCAAATAAATCTTTGAAGTTAAGTGGGTTAAACATTGAAAGATAGAAAACCTATAGCACAATACAGGCCCTTCGGCCCACAAAGTTGTGCCAAACATGTCCCTACCTTAGAAATTACTAGGCTTACCTATAGCCCTCTATTTTTCTAAGCTCCATGTACCTATCTAAAAGCCTCTTAAAAGGCCCTATCGTATCCGCCTCCACCTCCATTGCCGGCAGCCCATTCCACACACTCACCACTCTGTGAGTAAAAAAAAAAACTTGCCCCTTACATCTCTGTACCTACTCCTCAGCACCTTAAACCTGTGTCTTGTGGCAACCATTTCAGCCCTGGGGAAAAAGCCTCTGACTTATCCACACGATCAATGCCTCTCATCATCTTGTACTCTATCAGGTCACTTCTCATCCTCCGTTGCTCCAAGGAGAAAAAGCCGAGTTCACTCAACCTAACCTCATAAGGCATGCTCCCCAATCCCGGCAACATCTTTGTAAATCTCCTCTACACCCTTTCTATGGCTTCCACACCCTTCCTGTAGTGAGGTGACCAGAACTGAGCACAGTACTCCCAAGTGGGATCTGTCCAACGTCCTATATAGCTGCAATATTACCTCTTGGTTCCTAAATTCAATTCCACAATTGAGAGAAGGCCAATATGCCAAGCGCCTTCTTAACCACAGAGTCAACCTGCGCATCTGCTTTGAGTGTTGTACAGACTTGGACCCCAAGATCCCTCTGATCCTCCAGACTGCTAAGAGTCTTACCATTAATGCTATATTCTGCCATCATATTTGACCTACCAAAATGAACCACTTCACACTTATCTGGGTTGAACTCCATCTGCCACTTCTCAGCCCAGTTTTATATCCTATCAATGTCCCACTGTAACCTCTGACAGTCGTCCACACTATCCACAACACCTCCAACCTTTGTGTCATCAGCAAACTTGCTAACCCATCCCTCCACTTCCTCATCCAGGTCATTTATAAAAATCACGAAGAGTAAGGGTCCCAGAACAGATCCCTGAGGCACTCCGCTGGTGACCGACCTCCATGCAGAAAATGACCCGTCTACAACCAGTCTTTGCCTTCTGCGGGCAAGCCATTTCTGGATCCACAAAGTAATGTCCCCTTGGATCCTTTGCCTCCTTACTTTCTCAATAAGCCTTGCATGGGGTACCTTATCAAATGCCTTGCTGAAATCCATATACACTGCATCTACTGCTCTACCTTCAACAATGTGTTGAGTCACATCCTCAAAAAATTCAATCAGGCCCGTAAGGCATGACCTGCCCTTGACAAAGCCATGCTGACTATTCCTAATCATATTATACCTCTCCAAATGTTCATAAATCCTGCCTCTCATCAACTTACCAACCACTGAGGTAAGACTCACTGGTATATAATTTCCTGGGCTATCTCTACTCCCTTTCTTGAATAAAAGAACAACATCTGCAACCCTCCAATCCTCCGGAACCTCCCCCATCCCAGACTCAGCAATGTCCTCCCTCGCTTCCCACAGTAGCCTGGGGTACATGTCATCTGGTCCCGGCAACTTAACCGGCTTGATGCTTTCCAAAAGCTCTAGCACATCCTCTTTCTTAATATCTACATACATTGTCAAGAAACCTTCCTGAACACACCTAACAAACTCCACCCCATCTATACCCCTTGGTCTAGGGAGATGCCAATCGATATTTGGGAAATTAAATTCTCCCATCACGACAACTTTGTTATTATTACACCTTTCCAGGATCTTTCTCCCTATCTGCTACTCGATATCCCTGTTAATATTGGGTGGCCTATTTTTAAAAAAACACCAAGTAAAGTTATTGACCGCTTCCTGTTCCTAACCTCTACCCACAGAGACTCCATAGACAATCTCTCCATGGCTTCACCTTTTCTGCAGCTATGTCTGATCAATAGTGCCCCATCCCCACCTTTTTTGCTGCCCTCCCTGTCCTTTCTGAAGCATCTAAAACCCAGCACTTGAAGTAACCAATCCTGTCTCTGAGCCATCCAAGCCTTTGTAATGGCCTCCACATCATGTCTCCAAGTACTGATCCATGCTCTAAGCTCATTTGCTTTGTTCACAACACTCCTTGCATTAAAATAGACATATCTCAAGCCTTCAGTCTGAGCACGTCCCTTCTCTATCCTCCCTGTCGCACTGTCTACAAGCTTTCTCTATTTGTGAGCTAACTTCCTCTTCCCCAGTCTCTTCAGTTTGGTTTCCACCCCCCAACAATTATAGTTTGAACCCTCCTCAGATTCCGTGCAGCTCAATACCTCCCAGATGAGTCACAGTTTGAAATGTGTATAATTAGTTAGTAATCTCTGCCCATTGGGTCTTAAAGAGGGCTTTAGACACATTAACCTTCATGAATCAGAGTATGTTACGTTGAGGTTATATAAGATGGTGAGGCCAAATTTGGAGTATTGTGTGCAGTTCTGGTCACCTACTTACAGGAAAGATATCAATGATATTTACAGTGTACAAAGACAATTTACAAGGATGTTGCTGGAACTTGAGAATCTGATTTATAGGGAGGGGAAGTTTGAATTGGTTATGACTTTATTCCCTGAAGTGTAGGAGAATTAGAGGATGCAATAAAATCCAAAATGCAATTAAAAAACAAAAATCTGTGATGTTAATTCACGTGAACCTTTATTTAACTGACAAAAGTACAAAGAAAAGATTTTCAATAGTGTTACTGACCAACTTAATTGTATTTTGTAAATATACACAAATTTAGAATTTGATGGCTGCAACACACTCAACAAAAGTTGGGACAGAGGCATGTTTACCAGAGGCATGATAGACTCTACTTTTACACCCAGTCATGATACCTCACCTGCTACCAATTAGCCTGCTTAATGTGCAGTCTTCCAAACCGGTGTTACTTGAATATTCCGTGCCGTTTTCAATCTTATTTTAACTCTGTCCCAACTTTTGTTGAGTGTGTTGCAGCCATCGGATTCTAAATTTGTGTATATTTACAAAATACTATTAAGTTGGTCAGTAAAGCTATTGAAAATCTTTTCTTTGTATTTTTGTCAGTTAAATAAAGGTTCACATGAATTAACATCACAGATTTTTGTTTTTATTGCATTTTGGAAAATATCCCAACTTTTCTGGAAATGGGGTTTGTACATAAACACACACAATTATGAGGGGTAAAGACAGGGTATATATGCACAGGCTTTTTCCACTGAGGTTGGGTCAGACTAGAACTGGAGGTCATAGGAAAGAGTGAAAGGTGAAATGTTTAAGGGGACCATGAGGAGTAACTTAGGGGGTGGTGTATGTATGGAACAAGCTGGCAGCGGAAGTGGTGGATAAGGGTTCAATTATAACATTTAGGGAAAGTTTACATATGTACATGAATAGGAGGAGTGTGGTGGCTTATGATTCAGGTGCAAGTCAATGGGACTAAGCAGAGCAATAGTTTAGCACAGACTAGATGAGCCAGATAACTTGGTTCTGTGCTGTAGTGTTCTATGACTGTCATGTGTAAAATTCTTAGTCTCATCATTTCCTTCCAATCTTGCTGCTACTCCCACTTAAGTCCACCATGAAGATAGTGGGTGCAGTAATTATTTGCTTTTTTATTTAACTCCAGTGCTGAAGGTACATAGTATGGAAGCAGATACAATGGTTGAGTATAGAGAAGCTTTCAGATAGATACATGTGGAGGGATTAGGATCTTGTGCAAGCAGATGAGATTTGGTATAATTTGGCATTGTGTTCAGTACAGACACTGTGGATCAAAAGACTAATCCCCGTCCTGTTCTGCATTCTGTAACGTTGTGCGCTATAGAAACAGGCCCTTCAGTTCACCATGTCTTGCTAGTCTTTTCCTGCTTTGACACTAACCTCATTTGCTTAAACTCGGTCCATATCATTCAATACCTTGCATATTTGAGTGCCAGCCTGTTCAAGGGCGGCCCAGTAGTATAGTGGTTAGTACCAGCTTTCACCAGTTGTGATTCAGTTCCCGCCATTGCCTGTAAGGAGTTTATACTTTCTTCCCATGATTGTGTGTGTTTCCTCTGGGTGCTCCAACTTCCTTCCACAGTCCTCTTTGATTTGATGCAAATGAGGCATTTCACTGTGTTTCAATGTACATGTGACAAATAAAGCTAATCTTTAAATGCCTCTTAAACATATTAATTCTATCTGACTCTACCTTCCTGTGCTAGCAATTTCCAGACTTCAACCACTGTGTGTGTTTCTAGAAAAATATTCTTCTCAAATCTCTTAAAATTCTTTCCTCACACTTTAAACTTTATGCTTTCTTGTTTTTAATGCCTCTGCTGTGGGAAATAGATTTTGATTATCTGATGGAGACAGGAATGATGTTTCTGATAGTAGGCGAGACTGGAACTAGGGGCATAGCTTTAAGATTTTGGGAGTAGATTTAAGATGAAGATGAGGAATTGCTTTTCCCAGAGAGTGATGAATTTGTGGAATTCTTTGCCCAATGAAATGGTGGAGGCTACCTCAGTAAATGTATTTAAGAAGAGTTTGGATAGTTTTTTTGCATAGTAGGGGAAATTAAAGTTTATGGAGAAAAGGCAGGTAGGTGGAGATGGCCAGATCAGTCATGATCTTATTGAATGGTGGAGCAGGTTTGACAGACCAGGTAGTCTACTCCTGCTCCTGTTTCTTATGTTATTGTTTTTTCCCATAGATGTTGCCTGACCTGCTTCCTTCCTCTTTGTGTTTGTTGCCTTGGATGTTCAGTATCTGTAGAATCTCATCAGTTTTAGCTTTGGTTCAGTTTTTTTGTGAATCCACTGCACTAATCTTTGATACTTGAGTGTAGTGACTGCCTGTGATTCATCACTTCAGTGTTTGGCCATTTGTCATGACCGACTATGGGCAAAATCCACTGACCTTTCATTCCAAAGGCTCAAAGTTCTGGGTCAAGCAGCATATCTGGGTGACGGAGGATGGAATTTTCAATGTTTCAGGTCCAAACCCTGCATCAGGACAGAGTGAAGAGGGGAATTGACCAGTGTAAAGTGGAGATGGGGAGTGGTGAAGCTGACAGACAGGTTGAAGCAGGTCGCAGAGGGAGAACTGAGACTGTGGCAGGTGGTTAATAGCAAGAGGCAAACGTGGGAGGAGGGAAGGGTGAATGTTGAATACAGCTGCTGGAGGGAAATGAACAGGAACACAATGGACTACCCGTGCTGTACTCTTAACTTCAAACTCTAGGCCTGTACTCTCTGGAGTTTAGAAAATTGAAGGGGGTTCTGATTGAAACCTAATGAATATTGGAAAACCTAGATAGAGTGAATGTGAAGAGGGTGTTTTCTGTAGTGGGGGAGTCTAGTAATTGAGGACACACCATTGGGACATAAGGATGGTCCTTTGGAGCAGCATTGAGAAGGAATTTCTTTAGCCAGAGGGTGGTGGATCTGTGGAATGCATTGCCACAGACAGCTGTGGAGGCCAAGTGATTAGGTACATTTGAACTGAAGGTTAGTAGGATTTTGATTAGTGAGAGTGTGAAAGGTTACAGAGACAAAGCAAGAGAATAGCTTCATTCTACTGCTGTCTTATGATTTTAAGCGGGTGAGAATGGAAACCAGTAAGGGAGAAGTGAATGGCAGATGAAAACAGAACCAGGTAGAGGTGGAGCTGGAAGACAGAATGAACTGTATGCGTAGTGGGTGCAGTGAATGGTGGGGTTGGGGGTCAAACGTGGGTGGAGGGGGTCTATGATGGAGGCAAATAATAAAACGTGTTAACTAGATTCTCAGAAATTCTTTCCATTCCCAGGGATTCCAGGGATATTTAGAAATCGATTGGTGCCTTTGCAAGGTTGGGGTACAAAGGGAGAGGGGTTCAGCCATCCTGCTATCTGGCCTTTCCCACCACCCTGTGCCGCCTTGACATTCTAGCACTTCACGTGGCTGGGACTGCGTCTTCCATAGGGTGAGTGTAGTCCAACTGCACGATGTAGGAGAGGATATTTGCCACCTGTTTATGGGTCATGATGTGTTGCTGATGGATGGACTTAGCCAAGCCCAGTTTGAAGAGCTGAGCCTACAGCCGAAGCTCAAGAAGTCCTCTATCTTCAAGCCAGGATGTAATCCACCTTCATCCAGGAGCAACCGATGCAGGAGAGTGTTCCCCTCAAGCAGATACTTGGGATCCTTCTCATCAAGGGTCGGCAGTTCACAGGCAGCCCTGCACACCTCCCACTTGCCTTGAAGACCATATTCGTCGATGAGCTTGAGCTCCCTTTCAAGAAGTCTTGCTTTGACCAGACGCTGAGGAGTGGCTTGGGTTTTGCTGTACACCTTAAACCAAGCATCAGACATGGCTGCTCATGGTCTCCAGTGTCTTCCCCGAGGAAAGTGGGTTGGGGATCCTCTAGTTATTGCTATTACATTGTGAAGCAGACTAATTAAAGTATAAAGTATTACTCTGGCATGATTGGGATGTTGGTGCTAGACTAGCTGACTTCCTGGGCTGTCAGCTGTTATTGTATTAATCTAACTGGTTTGTCAATCAATTTTTTAAAAATATGTTGCAAAGTAGCATTTAAATAGACATGGTAAGTTTGAAGGGAGGGCAGCCAACAGATTTGGGTAAATCTAAAACAAACAAGAACCAATATCCCTATCAGTGGATCAGGTTGTAGGAACTGGAGCTCCAGAGAACGGATAGGGAGCTTGCGAGCCTAACCTGGGTAAGTGATACATCAGGATTTACAAGTCGTTGAAAGTAGATTTTTGGAATTTTGCACTGATGTGAATATTGGGTTCAAATATTTCTTCCCCTTTATATTATAAATGTACTAAATAAACATAAGTATGTGACCTTTAGAAATCTTCAGGTAATTTGATTCAGAGTAAATGGGTAGTATTGTCCGTGTGTCTTTTTTTTTGAATCTGGAATTCATTGCCACAGACAGTTGTGGAGGCCAAGTCATTGGGTACATTTAAATAGGAGGTTCTTCATTAGTATGGGCATCAAAGGTTATAGTGAGAAGGCAGGAGAATGGAGTTGAAAGGGATTATAAATCAACCATGATGGAATAGCAGAGAATACTCAATGGGATGAATTGTTTAATCCTGCCCCTATGTCTTATCGTCTCATTATTATTATCTTCACTCTTTCACAACTATAAAGTGAGTAACTGTTCGATAACATTTTATACTTTGAAATATTGTTGGTTTTTAAGCTCTAACAAATTTGAATGCTTATAAAGATTTTATGAACAGCACACACAAAGTGCACTGCAGATGCTGTGGTCAAATCAAGACATATAAAAAAGCTGGATGAACTCAGCAGGTCGGGCAGCATCCGTTGAAAGAAGCAGTCAACGTTTTGGGTTAAAACCCTTCGTCAAGATTAAAGAAGAAGAGGGTGGGGCCCTATAAAGAAGGTGGGGAGAGGGTGGAAAACCAATCAGAGGAAAGATCAAGGGGTGGAGGAGGGCACTAGTACTTTCCCCTTAGATTCCTTCTTCACCTCTCTGGCCTATCCCCTCCCTGCTTCCCCTCCCCCACCCCTTGATCTTTCCTCTGATTGGTTTTCCATCCTCTCCCCACCTTCTTTATAGGGCCCCTGCCCCCTCCTCCTTTAGTCCTGACGAAGGGTTTTGACCCAAAACGTTGACTGCTTCTTTCAACGGATGCTGCCCGATCTGCTGAATTCATCCAGCTTTTTTGTACGTCTTTTTATGAACAGCACTTTGGTCAAGATCAGTGGCTCAGACTGAGAATGGTTGCATTGATTTGAATCATCTAACTCTGCTTTTCCCAACAGAGAGCAAAGAATTTGTATATCATTGCACATCCAAATCAAGAATGTCTCCCTGCAATGGGATCTTTGAATCATCACCTCAAAACAGCAGTCATAACTTGAGTTTGTTTTGCACAAAAGAGAATGTAGAACAATGCATAGCTTACCTCAATCAGGCAAGTTGTTTTTAACTTTGAAACTTTGTTTAAAGAAAAATAATTGTTTTGTGGTCAATGTTTAATCAGAGACTGCAGTAAGTAGTAACATTCCTATCAGTTTGAAACGTTGATTGGGCAGGAAGTGCAGGGGTCTTGGTCCCATGCTGCCAAGTTTGGGATCAGTTGTTGTCCTCAGCTGTCGGGCTACTGGACTCAGGTCTCAGTGCTGAACTGACTCCACTGTTAAGGATTCACTTTTGGGGACTGTGTCATTCATGTTCCATGTGTGCTCAGTAAAACCATAATAACCATAATAGAATCAATGCACCAACTTTGGACTTTCAACCAGTGTGCAAAAGACAACAAACTGTGCAAATAAAAAAAAAAGTAGTAAAAATAATAATAAATAGCAATACCTATTGAGAACATGTGATGAATGGATGAGAGTGAATCCAGAGGTTGTGGAAACATTTCAATGATGGTTCAAGTGAAGTTGAGTGAATTTATCCCATTTGGTTCAGGAGCCTAACGGTTGAGGGGTAATAACTGTTTCTCGAATCTAGTGGTGTGAGTTTTGAGCCTCCTGTACCACCTTCCTAATTACAGCAATATGCCCCGAGAGGTGGGGGCCCCTAATGATGGATGTTGCTTTCCTATAACAGGGTTTCATGTAGATGTTCTCAATGGTGGGGAGGGCTTTACCTATGATGGATGATTTTTTTCTTCCTAGATTCTGTTGAGTTTTTGTGTTGTGGACACTTGTCGGAAGTTATATACCTACACTACTTTGTACTTTGAACTTTAGTAATTGAAAGGCAAATCAGAAAAGAATTGGTTTAGTAAGTAAAGCATACTATGTTGGTCATAAACACTAGAGATTCTGAATATGCTGGAAATCTTGAGCAACACAAAAAATGCTGTAAGAATTTAGCAGGTCATGCAGCATCTATGAAGAGGAATAGTTAATATTTTGGGCCAGTACTTCAAGTGCTTATTCCCCTCCACAGATGCTGCCTTAAATTCTGAGTTCCACCAAAATTTTGTGTGTTTGAAAGGGCATTCAAGTTTTTGCAGAATAAAATGTACTTTTTTTATTTGATGGCTCCTTTAAAATTGAGGAAAGAATGGAGATGTGGGTCAAAAGATTGCACTTCCAGCAAGCTGAGACTGATACAATGGATTGGATGCCATCTATGCTGAAAAATCTGATGTGTTGCTGTTTTTGCTGATCACCATATTATTTCTCCTTCTTCTGCAAAGGTGGTTTGTTATCACTATCATGGTCTTAGAGCACTCTGACACAGAAACAGGCCCTTAGATCCATCCAGTCCATACCGATCTGTTTTGATTTCCAGTCCCATTATCCGCACCCAGATTGTAGTCCTGCATACCCCTCCCGTCCATGTACTTAGTCAAACTTCTCGTAATTGTTGAAGTCAAATCTGCATTCACCACTTCCAGTGGCAGCTTGTTCCACTTTCTCACAACCCTCTGAGTAAAGAATTTCCCTCCTTGGTTTTCCTTAAACATTTTACCTTTCATCCTTAACCCATAACCTCGAGTTGGAGTCCCACCCTGTAACTTGGGTACCCAAGTCCCGGCAACATCCTTGTGACTGGATTATTAATTTATATGTATCCTGGTTTACTGACAGATGACATGAAGCTTGTTGTTTTGCAAAAGCGGTATAATAAGATCATAAGATATAGGAGCAGGATTGGGCCATTTGGCCATTGAGTCTTCTCTGCCATTTCATCATGGCTGATCCAAATTTCCTCTTTGTCCCAGTCTTCTGCTTTCTCCCCATATTCCTTCATTCCCAATCAAGAATCTATCAACCTCTGCCTTAAGTATGCATAAAACTTGACTTCCACAGCTGCCAATGGCAAAGACTTCCATAGATTCACCACTCTCTGGCTAAAGAAATTTCTCCTCATTTCAGTTCTAAAAGGAGACCCCTCTATTCTGAGGTTGTGTCCTCTGGTCTTAGACTCTCCTACCATAGAAAACATCTTGTCCACATCCACTCTATCCTAGGAAACATCCTGTTCACATCCACTCTATCCAGACCTTTCACCATATGATAGGTTTCAATGAGGTCACCCTTATTCTTCTGAATTCCAGCGAATACAGGCTCAGAACTGTCAAATACTCTTCATATGACAAGCCACACAATCCTGGAATCATTTTCATGAACCTCCTTTGAACCCTCTACAGTTTAAGCACATCCTTTCTAAGGTAAGAGGTCCAAATGTGCTCTCGATACTTGAAGTGAGGTGTCATCAGTGCTTTATAAAGTCTCAACATTACATCATTGCTATTATATTCTAGTCATTGCATTTGCCTTCTTCTCCATAGACTCAAACTGCAAATTAGCCTATAGGGAATCCTGCACAAGGACTTCCAAGTAGCTTTGCACCTCAGATTTTTGAACTTTCTCTCCATTTAGAAAATTTTCTTTAATATCTTATCCCAAAGTGCATGACCATGTGCTTTCTGATGCTGTATTCCATTTGCCTTTTCTTTGCCCATTTTACTAATCTAAGACTTTCTGTAGCCTCTTTAATTCCTCAAACTACGTGCCCCTCCACCTATCTTCATATCGTCTGTAAACTTTGCAACAGTCATCAATTCTATCATCCAAATCATTAATATATAACATAAAAATAATCAGTCCCAACACATACCCTGTGGAACAGCACAAGTTGCCAGCAGAAAAGGCTTCCTGTTTGCCGCCTCCAATCAGCCATTGCTTTATCTATGCTAGAATCTTTTGTGTAATACCATGGGCTCATAGCTTGTTAAGCAGCCTCATGTGTGGCACCTTATCAAAGGCATTCTAAAAATCCAAGTGCACAACATCAACTGATCCTCCATTGTCTATCCTGCTTGTTTATTTCTTCAAAGAATTCCAACAGGTATGTCAGGCAAGATTTTCCTTTGAGGAAATCATGCTGATAATGGCCTATTTTATCATGTGTCTCTAAGTACCCTGCAACCTCCTCCTTTATAATTAACTCCAACATCTTCCCAGTCATTGAGGTCAGACTAACTAAACTATAGTTTCATTTCTTCTGCCTTTCTCCCTTCATGAAGAGTGGGCTGATGTATGTAACTTTCCAGTCTTCCAGTACCATTTCAGAATCTAGTCATTCTTGTAAGATCATTACTAAAGCTGCCAACTCTTCAGCCATTTCATTCACAACTCTGGTGTGTACACCATCTGGCCCAGTTGACTTACCTACCTTCAGACCTTTCAGTTTCCCAAGGACTTTCTCTCAAATTATGGTAATTTCATGCCCCCTGACACTTGGAGCTTCCACCATACTGCTAGTGTCTCCCACAGTGAAGACTGATGCAAAATACTTATTCAGTTCATGTGCCTTTTAGTTGTCTCCCATTGCTACCTTTGAAGCATCATTTTCAGCAGTCCAATATCCACTCATGCCTCTTTTACAATTTATGTATCTGAAGAAACTTTTGCTATTCTCTTTAATATAATTGGCTAGCTTACTTTCATATTCCATCTTTACCTTAATGACTTTTTAAATTGCCTTCTGTTGGTTTTTAAAGTTCCCCAATCCTCTAACTTCCCACTATTTTTTGCTCTATTATATCCCTCTCTTTGGCTTTTATGTTGGCTTTGACTTTTCTTGTTAGCCATGGTTGTCATCTTTCCTTTAGAATACATTTTCCTCTTTGGGATGTATATACCTTTATTGCTTCCACATATTTCAGCCATTGTGGCTCTGCTGTCATTCCTGTCAGTGTTCTTTTCCAATCAGTTCTGGACATCTCTCTCATGCCTCTGTAATTCCCTTTACTCCACTGTAATACTGATACATTTGGCTTAGCTTCTCCTTCAGAGTGAATACTATTATATTATGATCACTTTCCCCTGAGGGTTTTTTTTTAATCTTAAGCTCTCTAATCAATTATGGTTCATTGCACAACACCCAATCCAGTATAACTGATGCTCTAGTGGGCTCAACCATGAGAAGCATCTAAAACACCTCTCATAGGCACTCTAAAAATTTACCTCTCCTGGAATTCAGCGTCAAACTGATCTTCTCAATCTACCTGCATATTGAAGTCCTCTATGACTATTGTAGCATTGTCCTTTTGGCATGCCTTTTCTATTTCCTGTTGTAATTTGTAGGCCACATCCCTACTGCTGTTTGGGGATCTGTACATAACTCCATTCAAGGTCTTTTTACTCTTGCATTTCCTTGACTGTATCCACAATGATTCAACACCTTCCAATCATATGTTGCCTCTTTCAGCAAAGCCAACCCTCTGCCTTCGTGCTTATTCTTTTGATATAATGTGTGTCCTTGGACATTAAGCTCCTAGCGATAATCCTCTTTCAGCCATGATCCAGTGATGTCTACCTGATGTCTGCCAATCTGCAACTGTTCTGCAAATTCATCTACCTTATTCCATATACTGTGCGCATTCAAATACAGAATCTTCAGTCCTGTATTCACCCTTTTTGATTTTGGCCACCTTTTATGTTGCAACTCAACCTGTTGACTGCAGTTTTGCCCTACCAACAGCCTCTCCTCACTGCATTGCCACTGTTTGTAAACCATTAAGTGTAATCTTAAGTACTATTATCTGCATTTCCTACAATACTTCTTGCATTGAAATATATGCAGCTCAGACACTAATCACACAATGCTCAACCTTTTGATTCCTAACTTGGTCTGAGGTCTTAACAACATTTGAATCCACAGCCTGTCCACTAACTTCTGACACTCGGGTTCCCATCCCCTTGCAAATCTATTTTAAACCCCACAATGCAGCATTAACATATCTTCCCACTAGGATATTAGTGTCCCTTCAGTTCAGGTGCAAACTGTCCCTTTTGTACAGGTCCTACCTTCTCTGGAAGAAAGCCCAATGATCCAAAAGTATTGTGCCCTCCCTCCTACACCAACTCCTTAGCCATGTATTACATTTATAAGCTTCCTAGTTCTAGCCTCACTAGCATGCGGCATGGGTAGCAATCCTGAGTAGTACCTAACTCACTGAACACCCTATGCAGAACCTTGTCGTTCGTCCTACCCATGTCATTGGTACCGACATGGACCACGACTTCTGGCTGTTCACCCTCCCACTTAAGGTGCTAAGAACTCAATCCAAGATGTCTTGGACTCTGGCACCTGGAAGGCATGAAAGGCATAAAGTTACTATAAATTGCAAAAACAATGTAAAGAACAATGTAAGGTGATGTTCATGGGTCCATGGGCTGTTCAGAAATCTGGGGAAGATGCTGTTTCTGAATCACTGAGGTTCTTCAGGCTCCTCTTCCACTTACTTAGTGGGCATATCCTGGATGGTGTGGGTACTTATTGATAGATGCTACACCGTGAAAAATGAACAAGAAAGAGGAGCAAGAAAACAAAGAAAATTGGGAAAAGTAGTCATGGTGTCTGATATAGACAAGATAACACAAATTCCAGTGGTATCAATTAACCTACAAAATAGCCATATTCAAATAGCATGACACTTTCTACAGAAAAACAAGTTTCTAGAAAAATGCAGCAGCAACTATATTGTAATTACTGGAAATAACATGTAATAGTTCATGTTAGTGATTGTATAAAAATACAAACACAGAAGAGTTAACTTTGCCATAGGGAGTAATTTTCCGGAGGAGTTTCAAGATGGCGACGTAGACATCTGCCTTTTAGGCGCTCTTCATTTTTTAAGCTATAATCACCCTTTAATCAAATATTTTCGTACTTAATTACATGGGTTGATATTTATGATTTATTTCTTTTTTAAAATAATACTTGATTTAATTTTTTCAAACTTAAAATGTCTGTATCTAAGAAATCATCTAAAGACCCTATATCTCTCGATGCAATCTCCAATCTTCTGGATACTAAACTTGCAAGTCTGGAAAATAAACTTACTGCGAAAATGTCTGAGCTTGAAGAAGTCGTTAGATCATTCGATACCAAGCTTCAATCGCAGGCAGCAGATATTGAACGGCATGAAGAAAAGTTTGGGGCTCTTGACAAGATAATTTGTGAAAAAATACGTACAATCGAAACTTTGGAGGAGAAGGTACGGTCGACCGCTAAAATAGTGGAGCAGAATAAGTTTAAAATCACCGATCTTGAAAACCGATCTCGCAGACAGAATTTGCATATTATTGGATTTCCCGAAAAAGTTGAGTCTGGTGACTTAATTGAATATTTCTCCAACTTATTGTGGAAAATTTTCGGCGAGGACGCTTTGCGGGTTAAACCTACTATTGATCATGCCCACAGAGTTTCGAGATTTTCGGCTGCGAGAGACAAGCCACGAGCTGTGATTGTCCATCTCCATTATCCTCAGGAGAAAGAGCTTTTAATTCGATTAGCTCGTCAGAAAGGTATGATTTCTCACAGAAACATCAAGTTTCGAATTGTTGAAGATTATTCATTCGAGGTAATGAGGGCGAGAATCGCTTTTAAACCGGTGATGGCGGAGATTCATTCGATTGGACTTAAACAAGCTTTAAGATACCCAGCGAATCTCAGAATTACGTTGAGCGATGACAGTCAGCGCTTCTTTAATACTCCGGAAGAAGCGAAGAAATTCGTTGAAGAATATCGCTCTTCTAGTACAACTTGAACTATGTGTTATGTTGAAGAATTTTTGGAGAGAAGACGCCATTTTGTTTTAGGCTTTAACTTATGAAGCTGCGGTATAGCTTTTTACTTTGGTCTGTAGACCTGGTTTTTTTTATTATCATGATTTACAGATGCTCTTTTAATTTTACTATAATGTCTTTTTTCTTAATTAATTTTTTTTCCTCTGGATTAGATATACATGTTAAGACTTTGTAATAATGATTTCTTTTTTAAGATGTCGTTTCTTCTTCCCATAAGACTTTGCTTTCCGTAAGCATTTATTTGCCTGTATTTGAGAATGGGACGAATGTTTTGAATTTTTGAACCTTTTTTTTATATATATTGTAGTGGTTATTGAACCCTTTTTTAATTTTATTTTGATGACCTTTTTTTTAAAAAAAAAAGATTGGTGAATTTACATTTATATTTTGTAATATGGTCCTTTCAAAATGTAATTTCTTCTTCCCATAAGTCTCTGTTTTTGAAACATTATTTTCTTATATTTGAATATGGAATCTTTTTTTAAAGGCATATTACACTATTTTAAACTTCAATGGTTATCCTTTTTTTATTAATGATTTTTTGCTTTTTTATATTATTTTTTCATTTTGATTGATATATATTCTGTCTTTTTACAACCCTGTATTTATATCTGGGTGTTATATAGTTTCTCTTTTCTTTCTTTTCATGAAGTCGCCATCTTGAAAATGGGGATAATATTAGTGTTAGTTTGTGCGCCTGCCGCTTGGCTTTTTTTCGTGGGGTTGGGGGAGGGGGTAGGGATCTTTTTTCACGCTTTTGCTTTTTATTATTTTGCTTTTAGTTTATGGGCCAACTTTAAATTATTAATATTGTTGAGGTGTCATGTTCTCCAGTTGCTCCTGAATCATTTTTCCTTCTTTCTGAATTATGGGTTATGTGTCTTTTTAACCTTTCATGATATATACAACTAATATTGGCATGATGGATAAGTCTATTAACTTTATCTCTTGGAATACTAATGGTTTAAATCATCCAATTAAACGTAAAAAAATATTTAAAGTATTCCATAGACTAAATGCTAATATTATTTTTGCACAGGAGACCCATATTAGGAGGGAGGATAATCAATGCTTTTTTAGGTTCTGGAAGGGTCAACAATTTCACTCGAATTGTACCGCCAAAATTAGAGGTGTGTCTATTTTTATAGACCCCTCAATTTCGTTTACACATCATGAACTTATTTCTGATCCACAGTGCAGATTTTTGTTGATAACTGGCTCACTTTTTAATCGAAAAGTGGTTCTAGTTAATATTTATGCTCCAAACTTTGACTGCCCTGAATTTTTTAAACGTTTATTTACTTCCCTTCCTAATCTAAATGAATATATGTTGATAATGGGTGGAGATTTCAATTGTTGTTTGAATCCTTTGATGGATAGATCTAAACCTATTCGAATTCTTCCGAATAGATCAGCCTTACTTATTAATTCTTTTATGGTTGATTCGGGAATTACTGAAATATGGCGGTTTTTGAATCCTAAAGATAAAGAATTTTCATTTTTTTCACATGTATATCACAGTTATTCTAGAATTGATTATTTTCTTATTGATCATCGTTTATTAACAGATGTTATTGATTGTAAATATGATTCTATTGCTATTTTGGATCATGCACCTTTGAAGTTATCTATCAAGATTTTGGACTTTTCCAATAATACTAGATCTTGGAGACTTAATGCTACTTTGCTTCAAGATCCAGAATTTATCACCTACATAAAACAGCAAATTGACTTGTTTTTCTCAACAAACTATACTGAAGAGATTGACAGAGGAATGCTTTGGGACTCTTTTAAGGCTTTTATCCGTGGACAAATTATCTCATATTCCGTTTGTAAAAGAAAACAAAGATATTTAGATATTGCTTTATTAGTGGATAAAATTAAAGAAATTGATAAGATTTATTCCGTGACTCCTACCAAAGAACTTTATAAGAAGAGAGTTGAGCTTCAAATGGAGCATAGTTTATTATTATCTTCTTCAATTGAGAATCAATTATTTAGGACCAGGGCTCAATTTTATATCCATAGTGATCAAACTGGTAAATTGTTAGCTAACCAATTAAAAGCTATTTCGACTAAACGACAAATTATTAAAATTCGTAAACAAGACGGTAATCTGACTACTGATCATAAAGAAATCAATAACACTTCAAGATTTTTATAAATCTTTATATCAATCAGAATTTGATGGCGATCTGTCCATGATGGATAATTTTTTTAACAATTTGAATATTCCCAAACTAACAGATGAAGATCGTAGCTTGTTTGATGCTCCTATCTCTATGGCCGAAATAGGAGAGGCTATCTCATCAATGAATTCAGGGAAAGCTCCTGGTCCTGATGGTTATATTATAGAATTTTTAAAAACTTTTTCTTCTTTGCTTTCCCCTTGGTTATGTGAAATCTTTAATGATGCATTTGCTAAGAAGAGATTACCTTAGTCTTTTTATGAAGCTACTATCTCTCTAATTCTTAAAAAAGATAAGGATCCTACTTTATGTGCATCTTATCGCCCTATATCACTATTAAATGTAGACTCTAAGATTCTTACAAAAATTTTAGCTATTAGGTTAGAAAAGGTACTATCACAGATTATTTCAGAAGACCAAACTGGTTTTATTAGGAATCGGTATTCCTTTTTTAATGTTAGAAAATTGATTAATATAATTTATACTTCATCACCCACAATTCCAGAATGTGTTATTTCACTAGATGCTGAAAAAGCTTTTGATAGAGTTGAATGGACATACTTATTTAACGCTTTGAGATATTTTAATTTTAGTCCTAATTTTATATCATGGATCAAACTAATATATTATAAACCTGTTGCTTCTGTTCTTACAAATAATTACAGATCCTCTTTTTTTCAATTATCTCGTGGTACGAGACAAGGTTGTCCCTTAAGTCCTTTATTATTTAATATCGCATTAGAACCTTTAGCCATTGCTATTCGTGAATCTCCTAATATTTTTGGTATTACCCGCAATGAGAAGTTATACAAGTTATCACTTTATGCTGATGACTTGTTGTTATATATTTCTGATCCTGACAGGTCTATTCCCGCTATTTTATCCTTGTTGGCTCAATTTGGTAGTTTTTCTGGTTATAAACTAAACTTGGATAAGAGTGATTTATTCACTTTAAACGCGCAAACTTTATTGAATGACAGGATACCATTTAAAGTTGTTAATGATAACTTTATCTATTTAGGTATAAAAATTACCAAGAAATATAAAGATTTATTTAGATTGAATTTTTTACCTATGCTCCATCAAATTCAACAACTTACTACAAGATGGTCTCCGTTATCCTTATCATTAGTTGGTCGGATTAATGCTATTAAAATGATGATTTTACTGAAATTTTTATATTTATTTCAAGCTTTAACAATTTTTATTCCTAAATCTTTTTTTGATAACATTGATTCAAAAATTTCCTCATTTGTGTGGCAAAATAAAAACCCGAGGTTAAGCAAAAGGCAATTACAAAAATCTAAAAAAGATGGTGGTTTAGCTTTACCTAACTTTAGATTTTACTATTGGGTGAATAATATTCGTAACTTAATTTATTGGAAATTAGATTTGGTTTCACCATTGTGCCCACAGTGGGTAAATTTAGAATGCAATGAGGCACAGGGATATTCCCTATTCTCCGTTCTTGGTTCTTCTCTTCCTGCCGATTTAGTTAAATTTAATAAACAGATATCCAACCCTGTTGTCAAACATACATTACGAATTTGGTTTCAATTTCGTAAGTTTTTTACTCTGAAAAACTTTGTTCTTGTTAGCCCTATTTTACTTAATTTTTTTTTCAAACCTTCTTTGACAGATCAAGCTTTTAGCATATGGAAAAGGAAAGGTATAAAATGTTTTCGTGATCTTTTTTTTGAAGGTAGTTTGATGTCTTTCGACCAACTTTCCAACAAATTTAAGTTACCTAAATCTAATTTTTTTAGATATCTACAAATCAGAAATTTTTTACATAAAGTTCTACCATCCTTCCCCAATTCAACTTCAATGGATCTTTCAGATTTGATTTTTACCTTAAATCCTTGTCAGAAGGGATTAGTGGCTTTTATTTATAATATGATTATGAAGATACAACCAGAAATATCAGGTAGAATTAAACAAGAATGGGAAAAAGAACTTCAATATAATATATCAACAGAAAAATGGGAAAAAATTTTACAAATGGTTAATTCTTCTTCTATATGTGCTAAGCATGCTTTAATACAATTTAAAATTGTACATAGAGCTCATATGTCTAAAGATAAGCTTGCTCGATTCTACTCTCATATTAACCCTCAATGTGACAGATGTCATTCAGATGTGGCTTCATTGACCCACATGTTTTGGTCATGTCCCACCTTATATAACTATTGGAAGGACATATTTGCTACCATTTCCTCAATTTGGAATATCGATTTACAACCTCATTTTATTACTGCAATTTTTGGTATACCAAATGAGGATGGTAATCAGTTTTCCCCTTCAATTAGACGAATGATTGCTTTTGTAACATTAATGGCCAGAAGGTCTATATTACAAAACTGGAAAGAAGTAAATCCTCCTACCACGTTTCAGTGGTTCTCAAAAAATATTTCTTATCTGAGCTTGGAAAATATTAGAAGCACTATTTTTGACTCATCAATTAAATTTGAAGAAACTTGGGGACCGTTCATTCGACATTTTCATATGAATTAATTTGACCTCTCCCAGACCTTCTCTCTGTTTATTCTTGTTCTGGTATGGAGTTCCGTTTTTGGCACTATCATATACATATAAACTGTTATTATTGCCCATGTTAGTTTAGTTTAGTGTTTTTTTTCCAATATATATTTTTTTCTTGTATTTTTAATTTTTTTTTCTTTTGATGATTATTCTTGATTTTTTCATATATAATTATTATAGGCTTGATTGATTAATGTACTATGTTTTCCTGTTGATATTTTAATAGGATTTTGTTATCTTATTATTAATTTAATTTCAAGTCTATTGCACTTATAACCTATTCGTTATTATGTTATGTTTTTTTTATATATGAAATTCAATAAAAAGATTGAAAAAGAAAAAGAAAGAACTTTGCCATAGATGTTCCTAAGCCCAGCTGCAAAAGGAGGAGGGATGGGCATGGAACTAGCAGCCCCATCCTGTAAAATCCCAAAGCTACAGATGTACCCACAGAGTCTCCTTGGACCATCCCTGAGAGAAGGATCTTCACGTAGAAGACATGAAATCGTGTGGTAAAAACAGAAGCCACAGGGCCGATCAACTTTTGGCCCAGCATCGAGGACTCTGGCAAGCTGCAGTTGACAGCCTATACCCCAGTCAGGGTATTGGGCTTAAGAAGACAAGTAGGACAGTTGAACTTCAAGAAAAATTACCATTCTACTGTCCAATCCAACCAATTGAACATTTTGTATCAATATTTACATCATAAAGTATTAGCTGGAGTGTATTTAATTGATTTGATTACTTGTATTATTTATCTTCCTCTGATATGTTTTCCCAATTACTGAGTGAATCTTTGTTCTATCTTTTCATATATTAGGAACTTGCTACCTTGGGCTTTCCATCTTTTTATACAGAGGAGGCACAGGAAGAACTGAACCTGGTAGCCATTTTAAATTGTACATACGATCTTCTGCAACTTCACCGCAAGAATCTTCGCACACTGGAGGACATGGAATCACAACATCTGAAGTCCAGCAGTGATATGGACCATTTGTACCACAGCCAAGTAAAACTGAAGGTAAATAGCAGGAAACAAGCAAGAGTTCTCGGTGTAAGAACTGCAGTATCAACATTCAAACAAGCTACTGCTCTGCTGTGTGTGTGTGTGTGTATTCAGTTGCCACTCAGTTCATGAACAGAGCATTACAGTGCAGTACAGGCCCTTTGGCCCACAACATTGTATCAACCTTATAACCTTCTCTAAACTCAATCTAAACATTCCATCCTGCATAACTCTCCATTTTCTATCATCCATGTGCCAGTGTATTTTTAAAAAAAAAACACACACGTTTGGTAGCTCCTTCTGCACTTTCCTCCAATCATCTTGAAGTTATGCCCTCTCATATTAATCATTTCTGCCCTGGGAAAAGTCTCTGCCAATTCACTCAATCTACAAAGTGATTTAAAAAAAAAAATATGCTGAAGATCTGAAATAAAACTAAAAAATGCTGGAAGCACTCAGCAAGTCAGGCAGCATCAGTGGAAAGAGAACATTTTCTAGCGCACATAGACTGCAGAAGTAGCTAAAGGGTTCTGGGTCTTTAAGGATCTCACTACTTCAGCAGCCGAAACTGGTCACTGTCTTTTCACATTGTCAGACCACTGCCACTTCTCCAGCATTCGAGAGGTCCCTCCTCCCCCTCGGGGGTGGGCTTTGCCCTGAGAACATTCACAGCTTACGATAACTAGGTCCGACTGCTGAAGTTGGGTGTTGTGGATAGTGTGGAAGGCTGTCAGAGGTTACAGTGGGACATTGATAGGTTGCAAAACTAGGCTGAGAAGAGGTAGTTGGAGTTCAGCCCAGATAAGCTGTGAGGTGGTTCATTTTAGTAGGTCAAATATGATGACAGAATATAGTATTAATGATAAGACTCTTGCCAGTGTGGAGGATCAATCACCTTGGGGTCCGAGTCCATAGGATGCTCAAAGCCACTGCACAGATTGACTCTGTGGTTAAGAAGGCATATGGTGCATTGGCCTTCATCAACCATGGGATTGAGTTTAAGAGCTGAAAAGTAACATTGCAGCTATATAGGACCCTTGTCAGACCCCACTTGGAGTACTGTGCTCAGTTCTGGTCACCTTACTAAAGGAAGAATCTAGAAACTATAGAAAAGGTGCAGAGGAGATTTACAAGGATGGTGCCTGGATTGGGGAGCGTGCCCTATGAGAATAGGTTGAGTGAACTCAGCCTTTTCTCCTTGGAGCGATGGAGGATGAGAGGTGACCTGATAGAGGTATAAAAGATAATGAGAGGCATTGATCGTGTGGATAGTCAGAGACTTTTTCCCCAGGGCTGTAATGGCTAACATGGGTGGTGGCATCCGTTAGTCTCACGAGTCCATGGATCTGCGCCTGGAATGGTTTTAGACAGACAGACAGACGTATTTTATTGATCCCGAGGGAAATTGGGTTTCGTTACACCCATGTTAGCCATTCGTTTCGTTACAGCAGCACCAACCAAGAATAGTGAAGAAATATAGCAATAAATATGAAACCATAAATAATTAAATAATAATAATAAGTTAATCATGCCAAGTGGAAATAAGTCCAGGACCAGCCTATTGGCTCGGGGTGTTTGACACTCCTAGGGAGGAGTTGTAAAGTTTGATGGCCACAGGTAGGAATGACTTCCTATGACACTCAGTGTTACATCTTGGTGGAATAAGTCTCTGGCTGAATGTACTCCTGTGCCTAACCAGTACATTATAGAGTGGATGGGAGTCATTGTCCAAGATGGAATGCAACTTGGACAGCATCCTCTTTTCAGACACCACCGTCAGAGAGCCCAGTTCCATCCCCACAACATCACTGGCCTTACGAATGATTTTGTTGATTCTGTTGGTGACTGCTACCCCTCAGCCTGCTGCCCCAGCAAACATGGTAGCACTGGCCACCACAGCCTCGTAGAACATCCTCAGCATCGTCTGGCAGATGTTAAAGGACCTGAGTCTCCTCAGGAAATAGAGACTGCTCTGACCCTTCTTGCAGACAGCCTCAGTGTTTTTTGACCAGTCCAGTTTATTGTCCATTTGTATCCCCAGGTATTTGTAATCCTCCACCATGTCCACAGTGACCCCTTGGATGGAAACAGGGGTCACCAGTGCCTTAGCCCTCCTCAGGTCCACCACCAGCTCCTTAGTCTCTTTCACATTAAGCTGCAGATGATTCTGCTTGCACCATGTGACAAAGTTTCCCACCATAGCCCTGTACTCAGCCTCACCTCCCCTGCTGATGCATCAAACTATGGCAGAGTCATCAGAAAACTTCTAAAGATGGCAAAACTCTGTGTTGTAGTTGAAGTCCGAGGTGTAGATGGTGAAGAGAAAGGGCGCAGGCCTGGGGAAGCTTTTATGGAAGACCGGCAGTTGCCCATGTAGCAAGTCTCCCCTCTCCACACCACCAATATTGTCCAAGGGAAGGACAAGGGTCAATACAACTTGGCACTGTTATCGTCACAGGAGTTGCCAGAATGAGGTTGAAGGCAATGTTGGGCTGCCTTAGGGACTTCAGCTCCAGATATGTCCTCGGGGTTTTACTCCTGAAGCCTTTCCTGTTAGTGGTTATGGCTGCAAGGCAGCAGAGGTTTGAAATCAGAGTTTTCCCTCTCTTAGATGGACTGCCTTCCTAGACTGACGAGCTCCATCTACCCGAAGAACTGGTTTTAAGACACCAGGACCCGCCTTTGCCCTTTCTCCTGTCAGTTGAAACAGTTCTGCCAGGCTTGAAGGCTAAGCCACATGAGAAGGCCATGAGTTGGTCTTGGTTGTCAGAGGCTATTTGAGGCACATGCTGTGAGAAGCACTTTTAGGTAGTGGGAGCTCATCCCCACTACCACTCCTCGGCTTGACAACCGTAGGAACCAGCTAAGACGAGGGCGCAGTTTTAAGGGTTTTGGAAGTAGGTACAGAGGAGATGTCCAGGGTAAGGTTTTTACGCAGAGGGTGGTGAGGACGTGGAATGGGCTGCTGGTGAAGGTAGTGGAGGCAGATACAATAGGGTCTTTTAAGAGACTCCTGGATAGGTACATGGAGCTTAGAAAAATAGAGGGCTATGGGTAACCCGAGGTAATTTCTAAAGTACATGTTTGGCACAGCGTTGTAGGCTGTAGGTTTTCTATGTTGCTATTCTAAAAGTGACGTGGCGGACTTTTAACATTGTAAACCAGCAAGTTTGTTATGTCTCCCCACTTGCTGGGAAAATAGACACCTCTTTCTCCCTCATTAGGGAGAGAGAAAACAAGGGCCCATTATAATTAAATAGTCAAATGTGCACAGGTTGGAGCTCAACTCTTCAAAAAGTCATATTCAACAATCCTCAGTAGAGTCTCGCACTTTACTCCATCAAATCATGGTCTCCAACGGATTGAATCCTACGACTGGTTCTCCCCAGCATCTTCGCTCTCCGTCTCCCACCGAACAAAATAAAAGGCTCACACTGGTGTCACGCACAAAAAAAAAGTACCCCTGCTCTCCCAGCCTTCTCTCCTGATTGGATGGTTCGCATTCCTCAGCACCCATCATCTCTAACAATAACCCAAACACTGCTTCTACAGAAGGACCATTGCATGAACCACCTTGCAACGTTAGCAGTGAAATCTTTACCAGGGTGTCACATAACCTTCAGTAGGCTCCCTCCAGTTATTCGATGTATTAAGTAGGTGTGAACTGACACACTAATTTGTGGATGAATGGACTTTGTTGGACATTGCTGTGTAAAGAGTATGAATTTCTCAAGCAATGGTGATCGTTGTATTTTAATATAATTGAATCTCTTTAGGATCAGCTGGAGTCCTCCCGGAGAGAGGTGGCATCATTTCAGGAGAAGGACAGACAGCTACAGTTGAAGAACCGAGCTTTGCACAATTTACTGAAGAATGAAAAGGAGGAGGTAAATGTCGTGAGTCTGTTTTCAAGTAAAACAGAATGCCTTTCTCAATTCCCATTTTTGTCTTGCATTCCTTTTGGTCAAGAACTTCCAGCAGACTTTGACAATCTCAATTATTCTTTCAGCAAGTTGATGAGCATTTGAGGTTTTCTTAGTTCAAGCTTTTGGTTTAGTTGCAATGCTTTTAACAGAATCTGTAGGTCATTGCTGTACTGAACAAGTGCTGTTGTCAGGTGCAGTCTGACATGGGAGATGATTCAACCTGCTCGGATGAATTTGTGTTGCTATTTGAAGAACAAACATTTCTTCTAATCTTAAGCCAATATCCTCTAATAATCAGCTTACCATCTTCATTGTAAGACTTGGATGTACACTGAATAATTTCTGTATTTTGATCTAATTAATAATTGCTATTTAGTTTTTAATAAAAGTAGTAGTTAAGATGGTGATACCCAATGTATGTAACAGCTTTCTGGTAGTCAAAAGCCTAAGAAATTCGACTTAGAAACATCACTAAAAATACCTGTTTCTGAGGCAAGTTGTGTTAAATTATTACCACAAACTGTGAAGGGGTGAGTGATGGTGAGGCAAATTCAGGGGATGAGCTGATCTGCTGTGTTGCAGAATTGTTGCAGATGGAGTTCTAATACCTGTATATCTAGCCCAGGAGCAAGATTGGATTGCTCTGGGCGTCAAAGTGAGAAGTCGGGGCCCGGGCAGAGGGAATTTAGTGTCCATACAACTGGCTGTGGTGCAAGGTTGAATTGCTCTGGGTGCCAAGCTGATTTGAAGAGCTTGCAAGCAGCTTAAGGCTGGGTGATGTAATCTGAGCCAGGAGTGAGTCACTGGGCTGTGTGGTCTAGGCCTGGAGCCTTTCACAGCAGCAGTGCCCAGGTCCTAGATTTGCTTTTTGGACTTTTTTTTAAACACTGGTCCAGATCAGTCAAAAAAAAACAATTTTGCTTGCTCGATGTTCATTCTTCTCTCCAGAGCTCCAGAGCCTTTTCCAGATGGAATGAAAAGACAGGGTGTTGGGCTTCGAGGCAAGAGCCACTTTCTCTCACTCTCTGCGGTGCTGAGGCTTTGAAGACTGCGCTGGTTGTCGTGCTTCGTGCCCACTAATATGATAAGCTGATAAGCAAGGCTTTGGGCCTACTCTGGGTTGGTCCAGTGTTCGGATCAGAGGACTCAATTTTGGTTCAGAATGCTGTTGTTCGCTTCAGTTGCTTGCATGATTTATTTTTTTCCACGAGTATCAAGTGTTGGTCTTTTATTTTTATTCTGTTTTTACTTTAATTGGGTTTTTCGGGTTTCCTGCTTTGTGGCTGCCTGTGAGCAAACAAAACTTGAGGTTGTACAATTTGTATGTTCTTTTGATGATATTCTTGATTCTGATATTTTCTGGAAAATACAATATATAAGAATACTTCATTAGTACAAGTACTTTGTCATTTAGTTCAAAATCTCTTCAGCAGTTCATAATTTCACTCACCACAGCTTTGAACTGATTCTGCAATCTGTAGTCACACTTACACGGACTTTACAACTCATTACTCAATATTATTTATTTCATTATTTGCATGATTTGTTTTTTGCACATTGGTTGTTTTTAAGTCTTTGTTATTTAGTTTTCATAAATTTTTGTATTTTTTTATCTGTGAATCTTGCAAAAAAAAATCTCAAGGTAGTATATGGTGACATGCATGTATTTTGATAACTTTGACCTGCCTGTGGCTGTTCGGAGTGAACTAGTAAATAATGTTAAAATCAGACCACCAACTTGTCCTGATGTAAACGTGACACAATGTTATTTTTCAGTATTACCTTTGGAAAATATGTACCTCTTGTTGCATTTTGAGACGTGTTCTGAAATTGGTGCATGATATTAATGTGAAGTTAGTTAAGTGATCTCCTCCAGAACAAAAATGATGTGAAGAAACTGCTAAAAGCTGGTGCACTACTCTGCTGGAGAAACCCAATGGGTCAAGCAGCATCTGTGGGGAGAAAAGGAATTGTCAAGAGTTTCAAGATGAAACCCTCTTTATTCCGGTAATTTCTTTCCTTCCTCTGATTATACTCAACCTGATGAGTTCCTCCTGCAGGTTGCAGGTTCTTCACGGCAAACAGCTTCACCAAGTTGGAGCCCATGGTGTGTTTGTTAAACTGCAAAATGTGTGATCCCATTCAAAGTAAAATTATTATCAAAGTACTAATCTGTCACCAGATACAGCCCTCAGATTCATTTTCTTACAGGCATTCACAGTAGAACAAAGAAATACAATAGAATCAACGGAAAAACTATACACAAAGTCTGAAATAAAAACCAATGTGCAAAAGACAAACTGTGCAAGTTAAAATTAAATAAATAGATTAGTATATTATACTGAGGCATGAGTTCTAGAGTCCTTGAAAGTGAATCCATAGGTCGTGGAATCAGTTCAGTGTGAGTGAAGTTACCCATACTGGCTCAGGAGCCTGATGGTTGAAGGGTAATAACGATTCCACAATGAACGTTGTTGATCCATGCGTGTTATGTTTGTGGTACTTGTAAGCTGGATGGCCGTGAATAGCACACACGAAAGATGGAGAGGTGAGGAACAACGTGCTGCTGTTTATTTTGTAAGTCATCTACCCAGAATGCCCTCTCACAACACGTTCACAACGTAACACACAGAAGCAGCAACCATCTATAATGGTTAAAATGTATATAATAATGTGCCTTATTTTAAATTTGTAAGTACTTTGAGTTGTGTTTAGCTTTAAATTTTACACTTGAATTTTTCATACTGGTACTTCATCACAGCAGAACTTTAGCCATTTTCTTTGAGTATGAATATTATTGCAAGTTGATCAGATTTTATCTCTCTTCAGATTCAAAAGTTGCAAAATATAATCGCAAGCCGTGCAACTCAGTACAACCATGACCTGAAGAGAAAGGAACGAGAATACAACAAGCTGAAAGAACGCTTACACCAGCTTGTAATGGACAAGAAAGACAAGAAGCTGTGTAAGTGTGGCTAAAGATAAAGAGCACAATGTAGCTCGTTCCCTTTCCTTATAACCTTGAGTAAAGTATCATTTGGAATGGAAATTTATAACTTTTGTCTGAATTGGTTTTGTGGATATGTGTGAGTTAATTATGGATGTGCCATGTCTGTGCCCCAATATGTGGTGACAGTTGCAGGTTGTCCCATTACATCCGAGGGTGTATTGGTTGTTGACACAAATATTGCATTCCACTGTTTCATAGTCTAGAACACTACAGCACAGCAACAGGCCGTTTGGCCTATCTAGTTCAATTAATAAATCTGAATCATAATCTCTTAACCTTAGGTGTACAAGAAGATGAGAGACACAGATAGATTGGACATCCAGAGAATTTTTCCCTGGGCAGAAATACCTAATGTATTTTCAGGTGAATGGAGGAAAGTATAGGGAGATATGAGAGGTAGTTTTTTTTTTAAACACAATCCTGGGTGTGTAGGTCATGCTTCCAAGGTGGTGGTAGAACAGATGTTTAATACAATCACAGATTTGCAGATGCTGGAAATCTGAGCAACATACAAAATGCTGGAGGAACTCAGCAGGCCAGGCAGCATCAGTAGAAAAGAGTACAGTCAACATTTTGGGTCAAAACCCTTCGGCAGGATATTTAAGAGATTCTTAGATTCATGGATAAATGAAAAATGGAGGGTTATTTGGGAGAGAGAGGTTAGACTGATCTACAGTATGTTAAATACAGCACAGTAAGTTCTGTACTGTTCCATGTTTGGTGTGAAATAGAACATGCTAGAAATCATAAATGAGATTCTGCGGATGCTGGAAATCCAGAACAACACACACAAAATGCTGGAGGAACGCAGTCTGTGTTTTAGTCTGAGACCCTTCATCAGGTCATACTGGAAATACGCCGCAGTTCAGGACACTTTGGTGGGAAGGAAAACGCCGATAACACTTGAGGTTTTTTTTCAACGTTTCCATCCTCGCCAGTATTTGTTTTTGACTTCACTTCTTTTGACTTGGGCATTAAGAAGTTTCCTCATTTCTACATAGGTAATAAGCAATCTGGAATCAAATAGAGTGACTGCAATTCACAAATAGTTTGAAAGGAATCCCTCCTCTGATGCTCCCTTCCCTTTCCTACAAGGAGATTCACTACATAATAGTGTGCAGTTAGACTCTCAGCAAAGGCAAGCAAATGAGGAGACAAAAGTGCATCCAGCATGGTGAGTATCAGTGCATTAGGGATGCAAAATCAAAAAAGGGCAGCAAATACAGTACTCAAAGTTTTATATCTCAATGCACAATATAAGAAATGCAGATGATCTTGTTGTCAGGTATGATCTTGTGGCATCAATGAATCGTGGCTGATGGATGGTTGCAGTTGAGAACTGAATGTCCAAAGTTACAAGTTGTATCAGAGGGATACGAAGGTAGCAGAGGGAGTGACTTGGCTCTGCTGGTAAAGAATAGCATCAAATCAAAGATGTGACTTAGGATCGGAAGATGTTAAATCCTTGTGGATGGATTTAAGAAACTACGAGGGTAAGAGGACCCTGATGGCAGTTATATACAGGCCTCCCTCCCAGCTGTAGCTGGGATGTGAACCACAGATTACAATGGAAAATAGAAGACGTGCCAGAAGGGCAATGTTATGATAGTCATGGGAGATTTTAACTTGCAGGTCAATTAGAGAATATCAGGTTGATAATGGATCTCAAGAGAGTTTGCTGAATAGAGCAGTTTTTCATTGAGCCTACTAGGGGATCAGCTATGCTGGAATAGGTATTATACAATGAACTAGAGGTGATTATGAAGCCTAAGGTAAAAAGCCCTTGGGAGCCAGTAATCACAATATGATTGAGTTCAACTTGAAATTTGAGCTGCTCAAAGCCATCAAGGCTGCAAAACAACATTATAGGGACAAGATTGAGTCAAGATTCACAACAAGCAGTACACATGACTTGTGGCGAGGGCTGCATACCACCGCAGACTTCAAAGCTAAACGTCGTGCTGCCAACATTATGGCCTCTTTCCTTGATGAGCTCAATCACTTTTACACTCGGTTCAATTTCGCTAATCCTGAGCCTCCGAAGAAAGCCACCGCTACAAACTGCAACCTGGTCATCTCTGAAGCTGAGGTACGCAGATGTTTTCAATGAGTGGACAGTCGCAAGGCTGTGGGACTGGACAGCACAACTAGCAGGTGTGCTTACTGACATTTTCAATCTCTCCCTCTCCCAGTGCAGAGTGCCCTCCTGCTTCAAGTTATCCACCGTTGTCCCTGTACCAAAAAAAGACCAAGGCAACATGCCTGAACGACTGACGTCCTGTCAGTCACCTCAATAATAAGGAAATGCTTTGAGAGGCTGGTCAAGGATTACATCTGCAGCTTCCTACCACCCAAACTGGACTCCCTACAATTGGCCTACCGACGCAACCAATCGACAGACAACGCAATAGCTCACTGCTTTACATACAGTCCTTACACATCTGGAGAAGGATGCTTATGTGAGAATGTTGTTCTTGGACTACAGTTCAGCATTCAACACATTAGTTCCATCCAGTCTCAACAAGAGGCTCAGAGACCTCGGCCTTCACCCTGCCTTGTGCAGCTGGATCCTGAACTTCCTGTCAGATTGGCAAGATCCAGCAGGTGGCAAGAGTGAGCTCCCTCTCCTCCATCACTCTGACTCTCGACACAGGAGCCACTCAGGGCTCTGCACTAAATCGCCTCCTTTACTTCCTGTATACCCATGACTGTGTCACCACCCACAGCTTTAATCTGCTAATTAAATTTGCCGACAACACTACATTGATTGGCCTTATCTCAAACAATAACGAGGGAGCCAAAGGAAAAGAAGTCACCTCTCTGACACAGTGGTGTCAGGAAAACAACCTCTTCCTTAATGTTGCAGAAAACAAAGGAGCTGGTTATGGCTTATAGGAGGAATGCCCCTATTGACATCAATGGATCTACGGTGCACGGTATCCACATCACCGAGGACCTCATGTGTGGTGAAAAAGGCACAATAGCACCTCTTTCACTTCAGACGGTTGAAGTTTGGTATGGGCCCCCAAATCCTAAGAATTTTCTACAGGGGCACAATTGGGAGCATCCTGGCTGGCTGCATCATTGCCTAGTATGAGGACAGTACCTCTCTTAATCTCAGGACTCTGCAGAGAATGGTGTGGACAGCCCAGCAGATCTGTAGTTGTGAACTTACCATGATTCAAGACATTTACAAGGACAAGTGTGTAGGATCATTGGGGACCCAAATCACCCCAACCACAATCTATTTCAGCTGCTACCGTCCGAGAATCAGTACTGCAGCATAAAAGTCAGGACCAACAGGCTCTGGGACGCTTTTTCCACCACTATCAGACTGATGAACTCGTGCTGATTTGAATGTACTCTATATTACATTGACTGTTCTATTTATTATAAATTACTATGATTGCATATTTAGATGGAGAGGTAACATAAAGATTTTTATTCCTATACATGAAGGATGCAAGAAATAAAGTCAATTAAATTCAATAAAGTCTGCCATAGCCATATTTCAGTGGAGTAAAGGAAATTACAGTAGTATGAGAGAGGAGTTGACCAAAGTAAATTGGAAGGAGATGCTGGCAGGGATGACAGCAGAGCAGCAATGGTGAGCTTTTGGGGAAAATGAGGAGGATGCAGGAGAGATGTATTTTAAAAACAAATAAATTTTCAAATGGCAATATAGTATAAACGAGGCCAACAATGGAAGTCAAAAACAAAAGAGAGGGCATATAACAAAACAAAACTTAAGGAAATTAGAGGATTGGGAAGCTTTTTAAAAACCTACACAGCAATTAAAAGTATCATTAGAAGGGAAAAGATGAAATATAAAAGCAAGCTAGCAAATAATATCAAAGTGGATAGTGAGACCTTTTTCAAGTATGTTTTTTAAAAAAGAGATAAGAGTGGATATAGTACCACTGGAGAAATAATAATGGAGGACAAAGATGGCAGATGAACTAACTGAATATTTTGCATCAGTCTCCACTGTGGATGACACTAGCAGTGTACCAGATGTTGTGCATAAAGGAAGAGAAGTGAGTGCAGTTACTGTTACAAGGGAGAAGGTGCTCAAAAAGCTAAAAGAACTAGACCTTGGGGTTCTGAAGGAGGTTGTGGTAGAGATTGTGGTGGCATTAGAAATTATCTTTCAAAAATCATTGGACTCTGGCAATGTGGCAGAGGACTGGAAAATTGCAAATGTCACTCCACTCATTAAGAAAGGAGGAAGGCAACAGAAAGAAACTTATAGATCAGTTAGTCTAACCTCAGTGGTTGGGAAGATTTTGGAGTCTATTGTTATGGAGAAGGTTATGGTGTACTTAGTGACACAGGACAAGATTGTCATGAGGGGCCGGATGAACTCAAACGCAGGACGCAGACACTGAAGTACTAGGGGAAGGACAGGATGGGGATGCCATGGCACTTAAGGGTAGCTGGGGTTCAGGCTGATAGAATTCTGGCAGGCGGAGCGGAGCGGCCCCTGATGTACAGGTAGGCAGAGCGGAGCAGCCCCCGGGGTTCAGGCAGGAAGGCAGATAGGTCCCCAGGGTTCAGGGTTTAGGCAGGCAGGCAGGTCCCCGAGGTTCAGGCAGGCAGGTAGACAGGTCCCCGGGTTCAGGCAGGCAGGTCCTCGAGGTTCAGACAGACAGACAGGTCTAGGTGGCGATAGGCTAGCGGAGAGCCCTCCCTGGGCATGTATCCTGGGTAGGGACGCCTCCCAGGCGGAAACACCGGAGGCCTGGGCATGACGTGGACCCCTAGGTGGGTGCGGGCACTATCCCAGAGTTCGGGCAGAAGAGAAGGAGGGGGCAGAACCCACGGCAGGTCGGCCGGAGCTGCCCGACGGAGGCAAGGGATAGGAACAGGCAGAACCCCCACCGGGCCAAAGCAGGTCAGCCAGACATGCCCGATAGGGGCAAGGGGTAGGAACAGGGAGAGGTCAAGGTTGACCAACACAACAGCCATGACAACGGGAAATTCGGAAACGGCTGGGAGACACTGACTGCGCGAAACACAAAACCAAGCGGAGAACTGGGACCAGTGCTTGGGAAGAAAGGTGGGAGAGCGGACCAACCTAGCAATACTGGTACGGGCAGAGAAACATGGTGAAGAATAGGTCTGAGCCCGGGCGGGATAACAGAATGTGGAGATGAGTTCGGAGCCGGCGGAGAAACAGGAAACAGAACAAAATGACCACCCGTTTGGTCCCAGTCCCAAGGCCCCTTATAAACACCTGCAGCTTAATGAGTCACAGGTGTGTCTCCTTGAACCAGGAGGGTCCTAACTAGATCACGGGTGACGGGAGGGACAACTGCAGGACCCGGAGTCCGGAGCCCCTGGACCGGATCAAACCCCGGAATGCGGTTCCGGATCAGACCCTGTCAAAGATAGGATGAAGTCAACATGGTTTCCTTAAGGGAAAATCAAGCCTGACAAACCTGTTGGAATTTCTTGAGGAGATACAAGTAGGATCGATAAAGGGGATACAGTGAACGTTGTATATTTGAACTAGCAGAAGGCCTTTGACAAGGTGCCACATATGAGGCTGCTTACCAAGTTAAGAACCTGTGGTGTTACAAGAAAGCTACTGACATGGTTAGAACATTGGCTGATTGGTAGGAGGGAGCAAATGGGGTTCGCTGCCAGTGACTAGTGGTGTTCCGCAAGGGTTGATGTTGGGACCACTTCCTTTTCTGCTGTATTTCAATGATATTGATGATGGAATATGTTGCCAAGTTTACAGATGATACGAAGATTCGTATAGGTGCAGGTAGTGTTGAGGAAATAGGTAGGCTGCAGAAGGACTTGCTGGCTGATGGCATAGTGGCATCAGCGCCAGACTTCGGAGTGAAGGCTCCCAAGTTCGAATCCAGCCAGCTTCCTTGTACATTTTCCATCTGTGCTGGGTTGAGCATTGAGCTAGCAACTCAGACACCACTCAGAGTTAAGGGCTTTCTTCTTCTTCAGAAGGACTTAGACAGATTAGGAGAATAGGCAAGTGAGTAGGAAGCAAAATACAGTGTTGGAAAATGCATGGTCATATGCTTTGGTAGTAGAAATAAATGTGGAGACTGTTTAATAAATCGGAAGAAAATCCAAAAATCTGAGATGAACACCCTTGTACAGAACACCCTAAAGGACAACTTCTAGGTAGTCAGTGGTGAGGAAAGCAAATGCACTGTTGGTATTCATTTCAAGAAGTCTAGAATACAAGAGCAGGGATGTGATGCTGAGGCTTTATAAGGCACTGGTGAAGCTTCACTGAGTAATGTGAACAGCTTTGGGCTCCTCATCTAAGAAAAGTTGTGCTGGCATTGGAGAGGGTCCAAAGGCAGTTCACAAGGATGATTCGGGAAATGAAAGGGTTATACGAGGAATATTTGATGGCTTTGAATCTGTACTTGCTGGAATTTAGAAGGATGAGGGGGGATCTCATTGAAGCCTTTCAAATAGTGAAAGGCCAAGACAGTAAATGTGGAAAGGATGTTTCCCCATGGTGGGGGGGGGGGGGTCTAGGACAAGAGGGTACAGCCTCAAGATAGAGGTGTAAATTTAAAACAGGTGCAGAGAAATTTCTTTAGCCAGAGGCTGGTGAATTTGTGGAATTTGTTACCACAGGCAGTTGTGGAGTCCAGGTCGTGGGGTGTATTTAAGGCAGAGATTGATAAGTTCTTGCTTCGATGTGGCATCAAAGGTTATGGGGAAAAAGCCAGGGAATGCAGTTGAGGAGGGGGGAAAAAGGATCAGCCATGATGGAATGGAGGAGCAGACTTGATGGGCCAAGTGGCCTAAATCTGCTCTGATGCCTTATCATCTTATATTGTATACAATCCTTGTGTAAGATGGGAGCAGATTTGTTCACATCACCTAATATACCTGCTTTCATTCCATCTAAGCAGCTGGTGTTCACTGCTTGACCTAAGCTGTTATCCAGCATTTTTGATAAGTACATAGGTGGGAGGAGAATGGAGAACTGTGGTGCAGGTTGACGGAACTGAGCAGAATGATAGTTTGGCATTGACCTGATGGGCTTAAGGGTCTGCTTTTGTGCTATAGTGCTGTATGACTTGATCTTTGGCTATGTTTTTTTTTGCTGCTATTGACAAGATGGCAGCAAGGCATGGAACAGAGGCATAGCATTTAGCAGTTGGGAGCAGGGTTCAATTCCCAATGCAGTCTGTAATGAGTTTGTTCATTCTCCCCATGAATGTGTGAATTACCTCCGAGTGCTCTGGTTTCCTCCCATATTTCAAAGATTTATGGGTTAAGTTATCGGGATGCTATGTTAGTGCAGGAAACATTTCGACACTTGCAGGGCTCCCTCCAGCATGTCCTCAGATAGTATTGGTTGTTGAGACAAACATTTCACTGTTTTGCGGTGTATGTGACACATAATAAATCTAACTAATTTAGTGAATTAAAAATTAATTCTTCTAATAAAACTTACGTTGGCTTTTATTGCCAGCTTCTGGAATGCCACAGTAATGCTGAGGCCTGTATTTTGTGTTTACAGCAATAAAACTAACTGGCACTTGTTACTGTATATCCACCAGCAACTAGTCTTAATGTTGAAATCTCTCAGATTTAAGTGTTCATTCATAGACTGCACTATTTTCAACTTTCTCCAAAGACCAGCTAGTGACTTTTTCCCAGAACAGAAATGGTTTGTGCCAGAGAAGGCTGGCATCTGTGGCCACCACCTTTTCCTGGGTGGATGCAAGAAGACTATCTAGCTGTTCATGGGTTAGCATCCGATTAACTGCCCTCTCCCTCTCCCTCTCCCTCTCCCTCTCCCCGTCCCTCTCCCCGTCCCTCTCCCCGTCCCTCTCCCCGTCCCTCTCCCCGTCCCTCTCCCCCTCCCTCTCCCCCTCCCTCTCCCCCTCCCTCTCCCCCTCCCTCTCCCCCTCCCTCTCCCCCTCCCCCTCCCCCTCCCCCTCCCCCTCCCCCTCCCCCTCCCCCTCCCCCTCCCCCTCCCCCTCCCCCTCCCCCTCCCCCTCCCCCTCCCCCTCCCCCTCCCCCATATCTATCCAAACAAAGCAATGTTTCTCCAGACCATATTACACCCACAAAACATGTATCACACACAACACACAAACCAAAATCTTACCATAAGCAATTTAATAAAGTATAATTCAAAATGCATGTAGTGCACAGCACAAGAAAACGGCTCACTCTCCTAATGCTGGGATGTCAGTGGTGGCAGAGTATTCATTAGTCTCTATGTGAGGGAAGAAGCCTCTACCCAGCTGTGATCGAATAGCAGAGCAAACATGATGGGCTGAATGAATGTCTTGTGGTCTAATATACAACAACTGGAAAGCACATATCCCTAGGGTACTCCTTAGTCTCTCAGTGCGAGGGGAAAAACTGAACCAGTCTAGTAGTCCTAGTCCTGATGCTCCTGTACCACCTTCCTGATTGTAGTGAGTCAAAAAGATTGTGGGATGGGTGGTAGGGATCCTCAACGATGCTTTGGGCCTTTGATCTGCAGTAGGCAGCCATCGATCCCAAGGGATCATGGGTTTGCACCTCTGGTGGACTGTGTCCTTTCCAGGGTGCAAGCCTGGGTGGGAAGATTTGAAGAACTGGCTGTTGCCCATGCAGCAGGCTCACCCTTTCCACATCACTGATGTAGTTCAAGGGAAGGGCAAGTGCCGATACAGCTTGGCACCAGTGTCGTCGCAGTGGTTGCCAGTGTGAAGTTGTAAACATCAAACTGCCTTTGGGGCCCCGGTTCTGGATTTCTTCCTCAGCCTTTCCCTTGGGTGGGTATGGCCACAATGTAGCAGAAGTTTAAAATCAGTTTTTCTTCTCCTAGGTCCATAATACTCTTGGTAAATGGCACAAATAGGAGGGGGAACCTTGGTGAATCGTCTTGGCAGTTTTTATTGTTCTCTGTAGGGCAGATCGCATAGAATGGAAACAATACTAATGTAACAATATATAATCTAGAAGCAGGAATAGACCATTTGGCCCCTTGTTCCTGTACTTCCACCTCTGTACAACCTACGTGAACTAATCCTCATTTCTTTCTGTTAATATCTGAAAAAACTATCATTGAATCTCAAGAGATTTCAAAAAATAAATGCATAGACTTTTTAAAAAAATAGAAATAAAATTGTTAAATAACATGCTGATTAAAATACAAAGCTTGCAAATAAAACAAAAACATGATAGTTTAGGGGGAAAAGGACTTGCTTTCCTCTTTGTAAAATGGCTTGTTACTGGTGTGTGTACTGAGGTACAGTGAAAAGCTTTGTTTGACTTGCCGATCCATAATATCAACTCATCACATCAGTGTATTGAGGTGATTGGCTGTTCATCATTTCCAATGACAGGAGACTGGTGTCGGAGAGTTTTTAAAGTGGAAAAGCCATTCCACTCTCTTGACTGCCGAAGTCTAGGTCCAGTGGTACGAGTAGTCCTCACAGCTGGGGCTTTGCTTAGCTGCATTGGATGACCATGACTACTACTATGCCTTGTCATGCCCTGTGCTCTCCACAAAGCGTTGCAGAACCACCTTCCTGGTCATTGGATCTTACTGTTGATCACTTCCGCTCACTCCGCTAGAGATGACTTTACATGCCAGAGTGGGTACGTTCCTTTCACATGGTGCATTGAGGTAGTACAAGGGGAAACAATAACAGAAGATAGTATTACTATATTCTGAAAGTGTTATGCAGGCAGACAATAAAATGTAAGATCAGAATGATGTAGATTGTGAGATCGAGTCTGTCTTATCGTACAAAAGGTCTATTTATTGTTCTTAAAACAGTGGGTTGAAACTGTCTTTGAGCTGATGGTAAGCATGTGCTTTATATCTGGGAAGAAAAATATCAATAATAAACCAATACTAATAGAGACTTCAGTCTGTTGATTTTCGTGTATAATCGTATATAGTTAAATGTTTCCATGTTAACAAATTATTCATTAATACATACAATCCACCTTTTGTTTACAATAGGCATTGACATCCTTAATTATGTGGGGCGTTCAGATGGCCGACGGAGTGCTTGGCGAACTGGCAAAACAGAAGCCAGGTATTGTTTAGTTAAATAAAGATCTTACATGTTTGTTTTTTTAACTCAGAAAGCATATTTCCATATCTCCATTTGATTTCAGTGTTGTAGTACAATACTTCGATTTCTGTAAATTCTGATAATTTCTACCTGCTGCCTTCAGTTTTCCATTCCTCATTATGGTTCCCTCCTCCTTCCCTTACTTCAATGGTCAACTGCTTTCTCCTTTTAGATACTTTCTTCAGCCATCTCACCTATCCCCTCCCAGTTTCATGCTTCATCCCTCCTCTCTTGCCCACTCACCTTCTACCTTACCTGGTCTCACCTATCACCTCCATCTTGTACTACTTCCCCTACCCCCGCCTTCCCATTCTGGCTTCTGCCCCCTTTCTTTCCAGTCCTGATGAAGGGTCAAATATTTATTCCCTCCCATAGATTTGCTGAGTTCCTCCAGTGTTTTATGTGTATTGTATAATTTTTCCCAATGTTCTCTCTCAAAACTGCAGGAATGAAGAGGAGATGTACAAAGTCCTTATCAATAACTATGAAAGACATCATAAAGAACTCATGGTGGAAAACATTGAACTGAAACAAGTTCTCCAACAGATGAAGAAAGAAATGATGTCCATACTTAATCGTAGAAAGCAGAGGCCAAAAGAGCCACTGGAAGATAGCAGTGGTATAGTGAGTTTCACAATATTATTTTTGTTGATGTCTTATTGTGGATCGTAGCACTTTTATTCCCTTGTTCAGCTGTTGATTTACGATACAGTGTCATTTTCTGCATTCTGAAAGGTTTAATCCTATCCAAATATAATTTGAAATCTTTGCTAGGTAAAGATAAAATGAAATGCGAGGTGGTGGCTGAACAATTAAATTGCTGTGCCATTAATCGGAACATCTGGTCTAAAAATTGGGGACATGTTCAGATTTCAACAGCCATGAAATGCTATTTTCAGTTTAAACCTCAAGACAGCATAACACTATTACAGTGACAGCAATCCAGGTTCAATTATTGCTGATGTCTGCAAGGAATTTGTATGTTCTTCCTGTGACTACATGGATTTCCTCTGGGTGCTCCAGTTTCCTCCCACATTCAAAAGACTGTGGTTAGGTTAATTGGTCACATGGGTGTAACTGGATGGCATGGGCTCGTTGGGCTGCAAGTTTCTTTTACCAAGCTGCTGTGTTCTAGATAAATATCAATTTGAAAAGTGTAATTATAATGCAGCAGGATGTTTGTAAAGTAATGTCCTGTGATCTATTAGAAATCTCATCCCCTTGAGAGGACACTGAAAGGAAGCTTCTATGCTCTCTCAAATCTGGTGTAAGAGATCCCAGGGTTTTATCTTAAGAATATCCTGTGACCTGGTCAATATTCTTTTCTTCCTCAGGAACCCTTTTGGACTTGCTTCCACTTGCAACTGGATGGTACTAGTGCCTTTACTGGTATTGTTGCCTTTTAATTCCCAGTAGTCATAGGGCTCTACAACATTAAAACGGGCACTTTAGCCCATCCAGTCCATGCTAGACTGGTCTCTGCCTAGTTACATTGAACTCCACCTGGACCATAGCTCTCTGTACCCCTCCCATCCATGTACTTGTCCAAACTTCTCTTGAAAGTTGAAATCCAAAACTTCCACTGGCAGTGGGTTCCACACTTTTACCACTCTCTGAATGAAGAAGTTCCCCCTCAAGCTTCCCTTTAACACATCTTGCCTTTCACCCTAAACGCATGACCTCTAGTTGCAGCCTCACCCAACCTCAGTGGGAAAGTCCTGCCTGCAGTTACCCTATCAATACCCCTCATAATTTTTTATACCTCTAACAAATTTGAATGCCTCACCTTCTGGTGGGTATAAATAATTTTAAGCATTTAATGGTGGGCTTGAATTTGGATATTCTGACTCTGAATCACACATGCCTTTCTGCAGGAAGCAACTTCATAATATATCCCTTAAATTCATTCTCCTTTTTTTTATTGCTCGGGTTTCTCTGAACAATACATTTCTCTGAAAGTGTAATCTGAACAATTACATTTTTTCAATGTAATTCTATTTTAATAGTTTGATCTTATTGGATAAACTAAAATTAAAATGTAAATGTCAAACAAGCACCTGTTGCTGTTTGCCATTCTAATTGACAATTTGATTTCATAGCTGTCAATTATTAGTAATGGTTTAGAATTAGTTCAAGTTACATTGGAGTTCAATTATCAGTGGTGGAGATGGGGAACATGTGGTACTTGATTCATCCATTTGGTTACTGAACCAACAAAGCGCTAGTTACTACCTCAATATAGCAACACTATAACCACTTGCTCTAGAATGGACTAATTTTTTTAGAACTATACCTCACACAAGTAGGCCCTTCAACCCATCTATTCCATGGCCAATCTATTAATCTGCTTAATCCCATTGATCTGCACCAGGACTATAGCTCTCCATACCTCTCCCATCCATGTATCTTTCCAAACTTCTCTTGCATGTTGCAATTGAACCCGTATCCACCACTTCAGCAGGTAGCTCATTCTGCACTCTCGACCACCCTCTTAGTGATGAAATTCCCCTTAAATATTTCACTTTTTGTGCTTAACCTATGATCTCTAGTTCTTGTCTCACCAACCTTTGTCTCAAACATGTTCTTGTATAATTTGTTTAATTATTTCTTGTGAATGCTTTATTTCTGTTGTGTACCTGTACTGCTGCTGCAAGTAAATTTTTATTACACATGTGCATATGATAATCTTGACATTGACTTTGAAGCCAACTCTGTAGATGCTTTAATTTCTGTCACCTAAGAAGTGATTTTGATTTGACAGCCCGGGTCAGACAATGAAGAGGATTCTCATGAGTCAAATAAGGAAAACAGTTTGGAGCTGTCGTGTGATGAGGTGCGGGAACAACTGACAAACAGCATTCGGCAACAGTGGAGAATGCTGAAAAGCCATGTGGAAAAATTGGACTCACAAGGTTAGCCTAATCTGTATATGATAGTACAGCTGAAGACAGCTTCCTGATTTGAGGTCGAGGTTAATGAGTTTTGGGGGGAGAAAAATGGTAATAATAGTTGATTCCAAACTAACGGATATCTGGGAATACAGATCCATTATTCCTTGTAAGTGGCATCACATGTTGGCCTTCATGAGTACTGAGTACACGTGTTGGGATGCTATGTTGATATTGTATAAGGTGTTGGTGAGACTTGAGGGGTACCTTCTCCTCGTTCTCATGTTCTTTCCAACAGAAACCCTTGGAAAGCAATGAAAAGATGCTTTCTATTTGGTCAAGTTATTCTCAAGTTTTGCAACTGACTATAAGAATAAGGATTCTCTTTCCTGTTGAAAAAGTTCAATATCTTTGGTCAGTTTTCTGATGAGATGCTCTGGCAGGCTGGGCACTTTTTCGTTACTGTTTCTCATACATTAAGTTACCTGCAGGATTTTATTTTAAATATATTCCTTTTCAGAAAATTTGAGTAGACGTCGTTTGAACAGAGATCACTACAGTTCGCGTATCCTCTGCAGGGATTTGTTATGTATGGGTTAGCATGCCACTATTACAACTTGAGGTGTTGGAGTTCAATTCGGGTGTCCTCTGTAAAGAGACATTGTGTGTCCTCCATGAGGAATGCAAGGGTTTCCACTGGGTGTTCCAGTTTCCTTCCACAGTCCAAACTTGCTGGGTAGGTTAATTGGTCATTGTAAATTATCTTGTGATTTGGTTCGGGTTAAATCAGGGTTTCTGAGGTGGTGCAACTCGAAGGGCCTATTTCGTGCTGTATCTGTACCTGTAAATAAAATGGGTAAGGGGTTAGTTAAAAGGCAAGAGAGTTATAGAGCATTACAGCATAGAAGCTGGTACTTTGGCCCAATTTAGTATAAGCTGAACTGTTATTCTGCCTATTCTCATTGACCCGCATCTGGAGCATAGCCTTCATACCCCTCCCATCTATGTACCTATCTGATCCCGCGTCAAACCCGCGTCCACCACTTCCGTTAGCAGTTCGTTCCACACTCTCACCACCACCCTATGAATGAAGAATTTTCCCCTCATGTTCTCCTAAACATTTCACCTTTCACCCTTAACCCATGACCTCTAGTTCTAGTTTGTTCCTTAAACCTAGACTATATTCACTATTTGTAACACTTTACTGGTCACTCGTTTACAAATGTTAGAGATGGTTTGTTTTAAATAAATGTGGAAAATGCTTGAAATTCTTAACAGGTCAGGTAGCCATTGTGGAAGGAGAAACAGTTAAGGTTTCGGGTCAAAGAACCCTTCTACATTTTGTGTTGATATTTATTGCTTTTTTGTTTTTCTTTTCTTTTTATGTATTTGGACAACTTATTTTTTTGCACCTTGGTTGCTTGTCTGTTTCTGTCATGTGTGTTTTTACATTGATTCTATTCTGTTTCTTTGTATTTACTATGAATGCCTGCAAAAAAAGGAATCTCAGGTTGTTGTATGGTGACATAAATGAACTTCGATAATAAATTTACTTGAACTCTTCCAGAGAGGAGAAAACAGAAAGCAAGCCACACCCAGGCCAATTGTACCTCCTGCACCTCATAAAGTGGTCACTAAATGTCTGTTTCTGGTCTGCTAGAGTAGCCCATCCACCTCAAGGTTCAACGTGTTGTGTGTTCTGAGATGCTCTCTGCACACCACTGTTGTAACGTGGTTATTTGAGTTGCAGTCAGCGTGAACCAGCCTGGCCATTCACCTCGGTGCTTTCTCATTAACAAGGTGTTTTCAGCCACTTTTGTTTTTATTTACATCTGTTGTGTACCTGTATTTAATATTTCAATAATATTTGATTATATTCTTTGATTAGCATTTTGTTGTTGACATAATGTATTATGGGTTATTTGTAAAAGTAAGTAAATAGCATATGCCAGCATGTGCACACCTTTTGTCTAAAAAAAATAATAAAAAGTAAAAACTGTTAGACATGAAAATCCCAGGAGATCAACGGATTCTGAGATACTCAAACCACCCCGTCTGGCACCAATAATCATTCCATGGTCAAAGTTACTTAGATCACATTTCTTCCCCATTCTGAAGTTTGGTCTGAATAACAACTGAGCCTCTTGACCATGTCTGCATGCTTTTATTCATTGAGTTGCTGCCACATGATTGGCTGATTTAGATATTTGCATTAACCATCAGATGTACAAGTGCACCTAATAATGTGACCTCTGAGTGTATTTTTCACAAATAGTGAAATTTTGGGGATGTATCGGTAGAACAGAATAAACATTTCTGATAGGGTGAGATGAAATGAATAAGTATACCATTTAAAATCTTGTTGCTAAGAGAAGGGCAGTGAAATGTGGCCAGCTGGACAGAGCAGCAAAAAAATAAAATTCTCGATTTATGATGTGGATGAAGTGACTTGTCCAAAAGTGAATTTGAATGGAGTCCAGAAGATTACAAGTGTTCAGAGACAAGGTGTTGTTCCTCAGGCTTGAATGGGGCTCTGTTGCGTCAGTCAAAGAAGTGGGATGGCGTACAAAGCTGTAGACTATTTCCTAAAAAGGAGCAAATTCAAAAATCAGAGGTGCAAAGGATTTCCCCATTCATGATTCCCTAAGGTTAACTTGCAGGTTGAGTCGGTGGTGCAGAAGGCAAATGCAAAGTTAGCATTCTTTTCAGGAGGACTAGAATATAAAAGCAAGGATGTAATGCTGAGGTTTTAAAGTATTGGTCAGACCATGTGGAGTATTATGACAGTTTTGGTCCCCTTATCTAAAAAAGGACGTGCAGACTTTGGAGAGGGTCCAGAGGAGATTCAGGAGAATGATTTGGGAATAAAATGTTTAACATATGAAAAGTGTTTGATAAGAATCTTGCTGGAGTTCAGAAGAATAAGAGGGGGGATCTCATTGAAACCTTTTGAATACTGAAAGGTGTAGATAGAGTGGATGTGGAGAGGATGTTTCTCATAATGGGGGAGTCTAGGGCCAAAGGACACGGTCTCAGAATAGAGGGACATTCATTTTGAATAAGAATAGGGAGGAATATCTTTAGATAGAGGGTGGTGGATCTGTGGAATTCATTGCTGCAGGTGGCTGTGGAGACTAATTCATTGGGTATGTTTAAATTAGAGGTTGATCAGTCATGGTGTGAAAGGTTACGGGAAAAAGGCAGTAGAATAAGCTTGAGAGGGATAATAAATCAACCATAATAGAAGAGCAGAGCAGACTTGATGTGCTGAATGGCCTCATTCTGATTCTATATCTTGTTATCTTGGGGTCTAATGCAGGGGTTCACAATCTTTTTTTATACCATGGACCAATAGCATTAAGCAAGGTGTCCGTGGACTCCAGATTTGGAACCCCTGGTCTAATGAATTGAAATCGTCATCTACAGAAAGCTCAGGACCACCCTGGAGGACTAGAGATTTACAAAGCAGTCAGCAGATCTGCGTTTGAGTTTGTGGAGGAGACCATTTATGAATAAGTAGATGCAAAGCCATGTGAATAAATTGCTGCTTCACCTGGAAGGAATGTTTGGGTTCGTGGATAGTTTGAAGGAAAGACGTATTACATGGGAATCCTTTAATCACCCTGACCCTGGCACTGTTGATTGGCTGAGTTTCTGTTGTTGCAGCCACCTTGAAGTCCAGTTTTCTGAAAGATGACGAAGTGATCAGCAAAGAAGATCATGAGCAGGAAATGGAGGAATTGAAGGATGAAATTCAGCAGTGCCGGGATGTGATCAAAGCCCAACAACACTTGCTACAGGTAGGATTTCCATCTTTAACAGTAAATTTTGTGGACGTGACAATGAATGTTGTTAGGTTAAACATCTGTGACCAAATACTGCACTCGTATCAGACCTGGTATGGTGTCCTAGAGTTCAACCTTAGAGTGGGAATCAATGATCCACTCCTGACACTTGAGTATTAAGTGGCACAGTAGAGTATTGGTAGAGTAACACTTCACTGTGTCAACAACCTGGGTTCAATTCCCACTGCTGTCAGTAAGCAGTTCCTATGTTCTCCCTGTGACCTTGTGGGTTTCCTCTGGCCACTCTGGTTTCCTCTTACATTCCAATGATGTATGGGTTAGCATTAGTATGTTGTGGGCATGCTGTGTTGGCACCGGACGCATGGTGACACTTGTGGGCTGCCCCAGCACCACCTCAGAATGTGTTGCTCATTGACATAAACAACACATTTCACTACATGTCTTGGTGTTTCAATGTACATGTGACAAATAAAAGATCATCTTTCATCTTTTAGAATATGGATGCTTTTCATTTCCTGTAAACCACTAGCCTTTAATTTTTTTTTCAGTCTCGTATTTCCAATAACTCCCCATGAATTAACATGTAGAGTATAGCTTGGGAAAACATGCGAATAACCAGACAGCACTATGGTCAGGATCACATTAGAGCTACTTTATCCACAGCATTTCGTGTCTCAACACTGCTGTGGTTTGATTCTCTTCTTGAGATAATTTTTTTAAAGATTAGTTTAATTTGTCACACATCAAAACATACAGTGAAATGCATCATTTGTATCAATGAGCAACACAATCTGAGGGCAAATACTATCAACCATAATGGAATGGCCGAGCAGAATGGCCTAATTCTGCTCCAATGTCTTATGGACTTATTTAACTTTTATGGAATATACAATGCAGAAATGGATTACTCTTTTTCACTTGTGGTGTTTCTGTTTTATATCAGCCTGATAGTTCCTGGAATGGTTCACGTAAAGTATTAATGCTTTAATATAACCAGTCATGGTCTTAGCGCAGATTCCTGTGGCACTCAGGAACAGTTACAGGTTGCCCTGCAGAAAATAGCCCGTTCATCCCTGCATTGACTATGGTTAGCCAAATTTTTATTCCTCCAGATGTATTATCTCCAACACTCTGCTCAGATCTTAGTTTTATGAAAACTGGTTTCCCTCTATCCACTTAAGTTCAAAGTATGTAATACCATATACAACCCTAAGATATTCTGCACGTATTTACAGGAACAATATACATTTTTCTTAAGCAATCATCACTACTGGGGCTTGGGCTGTCAACAGCAGCTTGCCAGAGTCCTCAGTCCTAGGCTGAAAGAAGATTGATCGGCCCTGTGGCTTCTGCTTTCACCACAAGATTTGATATGTCTTCTAAGTGAAGATTCATCCCCTTCCAGAGATGAGGTCTCTGGTGATTCTGTAGCTCTGGAGTTCTACAGGATGGGGTTGCTAGTTGCATGTCCAAACCTCCTTTCATAGCTGAGCATGGGACCATCCGTGGTATACATAGCATTTCCAAAAAAACAACTATACAGAAACAGACAAAGGCGAACACTTAGCTGATACTTCCTGAAAGAACTTATTAACTTTCTCAATCTGTTTTACTGGGTTAGTAACTGTTTATGTTCATACACAGTTTCATTATCTTGAGTGCATCCGATTCCTGACATACACACAAGACCATAAGATATAGAACAGAATTTGACTATTCATCCTATCTAATTGGCTACCCCATTCAGTGATGGTGACTTTTTTTCCCAAGCCCATTCTCCAGTTTTCTCCCCATAAGCCTTGCCCTTTACCAGTCAAGAGCCTATCAATTTCCACCTTAAATACATCCAATGACTTGGCCTCCTCAGCCGCATGCAGCAACAAATACCAAGGATTCACCAACCACTGGCTGAAGAAATACTGCTCAACACAGTAAAGGCACAGCCCTATATTCTGAGGCTGCACCATTTGGATCATAGAATCTCCTGGTTTATAATGTTTGAACTTGTAAATGCCTGCCTCAGTTAGCATTTTTCATTTGTGGGAGACATTCATAATAACATGTATATTTAAAATGTGTGTTGGTCAGGATCTTCAGCATCTGCAAAATCTCATATTTATATTGAAACTCCTGCATTTGTTGGAGGAGTTCAGAACAGTTTAAATGCCAGATACTGTTATTTGCTGCAACTTCTGTAGATGGTTTTGTTGAGCAATTTATTTTACAATGGAGTTTAAATTGATGTGATAGTTTGAAACAGTTCTCTAACCCCACCTTCCTGATAATGGGCGCAGATTGGTGTTCTCTATTGTGTTTTGCCTTTTTGTTTTGTTCTGCTGCTTATCCCTGCAAGAGTGACAAGTGCTGCATCTGCCCCTACATCTCCTCCCTCACCTCCATTCAGGGCCCCCAGCAGTCCTTCCCAGTGAGTCATCACTTCACACGAGTCTGTCAATGGTTTTGTGCTCCTGATGTGGCTTCTCCTACATCGGTGAAATGTGATTCAGATTTGGAGACCAGCTAACTAATGTGTCTGGTGCTCCTGGTGCAGCCTCCTCTACATCGGTGAGACCTGACGCAGATTGGGGGAGTGCTTTGTTGAGCACCTCTGCTCCATCCTCCACAAAAGGGAGGATTTCCCACTCGCCACCCATTTCAATTTGACTTTACAATTCAACATGTTAGTCCATGCCTCTTCTACTGCCGCACTCAGGGTGAGGAGCAACACCGCTTATACCGTCTGGGTAGCCTCCAACCTGATGCAATGAACATCAATTTCTCTAACTTCCAGTAATTTCTGCTCCCTCCCCTTCTCCCTTTTTCCATTTCTCAGTCTGGCTTCCCTCTTGCCCTTTCTCTTCTCCTCACCTGCCCATCACCTCCCTCTTCCCTTTCTCTGTGCAACATTACCTTATGCTCTTGACCTCCTTTTGATCCTTTTCAGAGGTATTAAATTCACATTAATAAGCTAAAAAAACTAGTCATTTTTCAGATTTGACTCTTTGTCTTTTCTTTGCAAAGCAACAGTTTAGTACACAGTGTGACGATGAAACAGCTGTACTTTTGCGGGACTGCTACTTGCTGGATGAAAAGGAACAGCTGAAAGAAGAGTGGAGATTGTTTAATGAGCAGAAAAAAAATTTTGAGAAAGAGAGGAGGAACTTTACAGAAGCAGCCATTAGACTCGGTCATGAGGTAGCTATTTAACATTACATTTGGTTCTGTTCTCTGAATTAGCCTGGTCATCCTAAAGACAAAATAAAGCAAAATTTTTAAAAATTAAGATAAAAAATGATTTGGCTTAATTTGTCCCATGTATATTGAAATATAGAGTGAAAAATGTTTGCTTGCATTGGGAATGTGTTTGGGGGCAGTCTGCAAGCGTTGCCATGGTTCCAGTGCCAACATAGTATACCCATGATTCACTAAACCTTACACATACATCTTTGGAATATGGGAACAAACCAGAACACCCAGAGGAAATCCATGTGGTCACAGGGAGAATGTGCAAATTCCTTGCAGACTGTAGCAGGAATTGAGCCCTGGTCTTAAAGCTGGTAAAGTGTTGTGCTATCTGTGTAGCCCCATAGTATAGAATTTGGGTCCTTAGTAGAAGATTGGAGCAAACCTTCAAAAAGGTACAAAATTATGACTCTTCAGTCAATTGGGAGCATGGATTTGTCACCATGAAAGAGTGAAAATAAGTTTCTTTCCAAATCCGACAGAATTAATAATCTGAAATTGTAGTATAGAAGGTCAGTGCAATGTGAAATGGAGAAAGATGTGTTATTTAGATTATTGTCTAATACACAGGTGGTTCTAATGGCATAGTTTCTAGAGCTATGATCACTGCAGGTTGTAACTAGTACAAATTGTGTGGTGATTCTGTACAAATGTGCAATTCTCCTGCCTTCTCCCTGGAACCTTTAACACCCTTACTAATCCATCAACCTCTGCTTTAAACCACAGTCATCAATGGCAATGGTTCACCACTCTCTGGCTAAAGAAATTCCTTCTCTTCTCTATTCTAAATAGATGTCTCTCTATTCTGAGGCTGGGCTGTCTGGTCCTAGACTCGCCCACTATAGAAAGCATCCTCTGCATGTTCACTCTAGGCCTTTCAATATTCAAAATGTTTCAAAGAGATTCCTTATTCTTCTAAACTCCAGCCAGTAATTTTATATTGGTGAACCATTAAATATAGTTGTAGAGTACTTTGTGGTGCATGCTCATGTTACTAGTTGTCAGAACTATGATTTGATAGATCCAGAAAAGATATTTTGTGATTCTGATGAGTGATTCTTGGTTTTAGAACTTAGTTCTGAGGAAGGGTCTCAGCATGAAATTTGACTGTCTGTCCCTTCCATAGATGATGTCTGACCTGCTGAGTTCTTCCAGCAATTTGTCTGTTACCCTGGGTTTCCAGCATCTGATTTATGGCTTTGTATGTTTCTGTCTGCAGAGGAAGGCCTTCGAGGATGACCGAGCGATGTGGTTGAAGCAACAGTTCTTGAACATGACTCCTTTTGTGGAGAGCAAAAGGCCAAAAATAATGAAACCACACAGTGCCTTGTCTATTAGTGAGTTTTGTAACTATGTAACCAGTACTTGAGCAGTTGTTGGCAAATTATGTCTCCATTTTGGTCTTGTTGGCTTCATTTGTCTTGCAATATGATGACTGGAGCTAATCATCTTCTCCGGTCTGATTCACAGATTAGTCCTGAGCTATTTCTTTGAAATGTTCCAAAGTTAATCCAGTCCGGTCCACATAGTAAAGATTTAAAACTCTCTGCATAAATATATATCTCCCAGCATTTCAAACAAAATCAGACAGAAATACTCATCAGATATCCGTGGGAGGAGTTAACTGGCCTTAAATCTATCTAAAATTAATTGGTAAATTGTTTTATTATTGTAACATAAGACCATAAGGCATACATTTGGCCCATTGAGTCCACTCCACCATTCAGTCATGGCTGATTTATTTCCCCCCTCAACTCATTCTTCCCATAACCTTTGATGCCTTGACAAATGAAAAGCCTTATCAATATCCGTTTTAAATATACCCAGTAACTTGGTCTCCACAGCCGTCTGTAGCAATGAATTCCACAGATTCACAACCCTCTGGCTAAAGAACTAGTTTGATAACAAATGTACTTTGAATCCTTGTCTCTGTTCTGCAAGGGACGTCCATTTCTGAGGCTCTGCCATCTGGTCATACACTATTCTAGAACATGTACCAATGTATAGTGAAAAACTTTGTTTTGCCTATCATGCATGCAAAGTATTTAATTACAGCAGTGTGTCAAAGTAGTACAAAGGTAAAACAATAGAATGCAGAATTAAGTATAGAGACAGTGCAGTGCAGGTGGATAATAACGTGCAAGGCCATGATGAGGTAGCCTGTGAGGTCAAGAGACTGTATTAGTATAATAGAAATCATTCACTAGTATGGTAATAGCAGAATAGAGGCTATCCATGAGCCTGGTAGTACATGCTTACAAATTTAACTTTGTTTTTCTCCCCCCTCCACAAACGTGGCCTAACCTGCTGAGTATTTCCAGCCTTTTGTGGTTTGCAGCTTTGTCATTTTTGTATTGATTCTGCCCCCCAGAGCTCCTTCTCAAATGATCTTATTATAAAGATTATTTGAGATTTCCTGTTTGGAATGAAGGGACCCTTTAAGCTGGAGTACACATGAGGTACAGAAGCTGAAGACCCACACTCAATGTTCTGGGAACATTCAGTGTGGGTCTTTTCCTCCACCATCAGATTCCTGAATGGCCCATAAACAGTGTTTCACTACTTTTATTCCTTTTGTATGATTTATCTATACTATTGTAATTCAGTAATTTTTTGTATTGCTGCTGCAAAACAGAAATTTTCACAACATTTGGCATTTGTTAATAATGACTAATAAGATAGGCTCTCGACCTCCCATTCCATTTCGTTATGTCCTTGCACATCATTGACTGCATGCACTGTCCTTGCTCTGTAACTGTAAATATTTTGTATTCTGTTATTGTTTTCCCTTGTATTTTTATTTAAAGATACATTACAGTAACAGGCCCTTTCAGCCCAACAAGCCAGTGCCTCCCAATTGTACCCATGTGGCTAATTAACCTACTGACCTGTACATCTTTGGAACGTGGGGGGGTGGGGGGGTAACAGCAGCATCCCTAAGAAACCCATGCAGTCATGGGACTAGTCTGCAACTCTTTACTGAAACCATTGGGAACTGAACATGGGTCTCTGCCATTGTACTAACATTAGGGTAATTAACCTACTGACCTATGCATCTTTGGAATGTTGGGGGACACCAGAGCACCCAGAAGAAACCCATACAGTCATGAGGAGAATGTAGCAATGGGAACAGAACCTGACTCTCTTGCACTGTAATAACACTATGCTCATTGCTGTACTACCTTGCCACCACTTTAAACACAGTACTTCAATGGACCACGTAAAGATTTGATCTGGATGCAAGACAAGATTTTCACTGTACCTTGATATGTGACAATAATAAATAATTTACTAAATGTATCTAATGATAACACATTAAATATCTTCCAGGTCCAGAACAAGAGAAACGCAGAGTACAGATGCAGCCAAATATGCCAGCTTGCTTTGGATCTAATAGTACTACACAGGAAACTCCAAGAAATACCAAATTTCCTTCATTGAAGAGTGCCACAACTGCAGAATCTGGTAGAAAAGGATGTCTCAGTCCAGGCTCGAGGTGTGTAGCAAAATTCTTTTGAGGGTATAGATAGGATGAATCTCTTCTCTCTCAAGTCTGTCACCCCTACTGGGGCATAGGCTGCTGAAAGCAGCTTGCCAGAGTCCTGTGACCTGGACCCATCCTTCAAGTTGTCCCCAAGTGTAGTCCATCAGTGAAGATCTTTTTCATCACTGTGGAAGACACTAGCAGTGTGCCAGATGTTGAAGGGTGTGATGGAAGAGAAGTGAGTGCAGTTACTATTATAAAGGAGAAGGTGCTCAAAAAGCTGAAAGACGCAAAGGTATGTGAATCACCCAGACCAGATGAAGTGCACTCTAAGGTTTTGAAAAAGTTAGCGGTAGAGATTGTGGAGGCAGTAGTGATCTTTCAAAAATCAGTGGACTCTAGCATGGTGCCAGAGAACTGGAAAATTGCAAATGTCACTCCACTCTTTAAGAAAGGAGGAAGGCAGCAGAAAGGAAATTTTAGACCAGTTAGCCTGACCCCGGTGGTTGGAAGATGTTGGAGTCTGTTGTTAAGGATGAGGTTATGGAGTACTTGGTGACATAGGACAAAGTCAGCATGGTTTCCTTAAGGGAAAATCAAGCCTGTCAAACCTGTTGCAATTCTTTGAAGGATTACAAGTAGGATCAATAAAGGGGATACAGTGGATGTTGTACATTTGGACTTTCAACAAGCCTTTGTCAAGGTGCCACACATGAGGCTGCTTACCAAGTTAAGAGCCCATGGTATTTCAGGAAATTTACTAGCATGGTTGGAGCATTGGCTCATTGATAGGGGGCAGCAAGTGGGAGTAAAAGGATCCTTGTCTGGTTGGCCGCCAGTGACTGGAGGTGTTTCACAGGGGTCAGTGTTGGGACCGCTTCTTTTTATGCTGTATATAAATGATTTAGATGATGGAATAGATGGCTTTTTTCCTAAGTTTGCAGATTATTTGAAGATTGTTGAAAGGAGAAGTAGTATTGAGGAAATGGGTAGGCTGCAGGACTTGGACATATTAGAAGAATGGGCAAAAAGGTGGCAAATGAAATACAGTGTTGGAAAATGCATGGTCATGCACTTTGGTAGTAGAAATAAATGTGCAAACTATTTCCTAAACAGGGAGAAAAATCCAAAAATCTGAGATGCAAAGCGACTTAGGAGTCCTTGTGTAGAATACCCTGAAGTTTAACTTGCAGGTAGAGTCAGTGGCGAGAAAGGCAAATGCAATGTTAGCATCCATTTTAAGAGATCTAACATATAAGAGCGGGGATATGATGCTTAGGCTTTATAAGGTAACTGGTGAGGCCTCTCCTTAAGTATTGTGAACAGTTGTGGGATGCTCCCCTCAGAAGAGACATGCTGGCATTGGAGAGCGTTCAGAGGAGGTTCACAAGGATAAATACGAGAATGAAAGGGTTATCATGTGAGGAAGATTAATAGCTCTGGGTCTGTACTCATTGGAATTTTGAAGGGTGAGGAGGTATCTCATTGAAACCTTTCAACTGTTGAAAGGCCCAGAGAGAGAAGATGGGAAAAGGATGTTTCTTGTGGTGATAGAATCTAGGACAAGAGGGTACAGCCTCAGGGTAGATGGACATCCATTTAAAACAAATGTGGAGAAATTTCTTTAGCCAGAGGGTGGTGAATTTGGAACTTATTACCACAGACAGCTGTGGAGGCCAGGTCATTGGGTGTACTTAAGGCAGAGCTTGATAAGTTTTTGATTGGACGCTGCATCAAAGTTCATGGGGAGAAGGCCAGGGAGTGGGATTGAGGAGGGGGAGAAAAGGATCAGCCATGATTGAATGGCAGAGCAGACTCAGTAGGCAAAATGGCCTAATTCTGCTCCTATGTCTTATGGTCTTTTCTGTCCCAGAGATGAGGTCTTTGGGGTTTCTATTAGCGATTCTGTAGCTTTGGGTTTTTAATGGGGTGCATTTGCTAGCTCCCTTCCCATCCCTCCTTTTGCAGGCAGGCTTTTACCACTAAGGTTGGTTGAGACTAGAACTAGAGGTCATGGGTTAAGTGTGAAAAGTGAAATGTTTAAGGGAACATGAAAAGCTAGGGTTTTGCACAGTGCTGTACTTGGCAGTGTGGAACAGAGTGAGTTTGTAAACTGGAGCAAAGGATGTTGAGAATGGTGAGGGTGAAGTGCTGCAGGTGGGGTGTGGGACAGGTGGCAGAGGAGGAGTGTCGGGACCCCCCCCCCCACGGGTGACGTAGGTGCAGGCGCACTCAGTCCTGAGACAACAGACAAGGTCTTTTGATTCCAAGCAATTGCTTTATTGATCATTACAGAATGTCACTCTGGTGCATCCCATTCCATCCCTTTTTCCCAACCATGATTTCTTTCTCCCTGTCATCTTCCCACTTTCGGTCCACAATAGAGACCTATATCAGATTCACGTTTATCATTCCTCACATATGTCATGAAATTTGTTTTTTTTGAGGCAGCAGTACAGTGTAATACATAAAATTACTACAGTAATGTGCAAAAGTCTTAGCACCCTAGATTATTTCTTTATTGCCCTGAGCTGCATCTATTTCAGTGCAAGAAGTATCGTAGGAAAGGCAGATGAGTTCGACATGGGTCAACACATAGAATTATGTCAAGAATATCTGCAGATGCTGGAAATCCAGCATCAATGTTGGAGAAACTTGCAGGCCAAGCAGCATCTATGGAAAAGAGTAAACTGTTGATGTTTTGGGTCAAGACCCTTCATCAGGACTGAATTATGGATTTATGATGCTGTAGCCATTAGTGAGACTTGATTGTAAGAGGGACAGGACTGGTGCTCAACATTCTGGGGTTCTGACAGTGGGAGGGATTAAAGGAGGAGGGGGTGGCGTTGCTGGTCAGGAAAAATATCATGGCAGTGCTCCATCAGGATAGACTGGAGAACTTGTCTAATGAAGTGTTATTTATGGATGGAACTGAGAAGTAGGAAAGATATGACCATGTTAATAGGGCTATATTACAGACCAGGAGCAAATTGATAGAAGGATTGCAGACTGTTGCAAGAAATGTAAGATTGTTACAGTAGGTGAATTTCAACTTTCCACATGTTGACTGGGACTCCCATAATGTAAAGGGGCTAGATGGAATAGAGTTTGTGTTCAGGAAGCATTCCTTAATCAGCATGTAGAAGTCCCAAGAATGTAATATTTGATCTCCTATTAGGAAATGAGACTGGGCAGGTGACAGAGGTTTGTGTAGGGGAACTTTGCCCTTTAGTGATCACAGTGCCATTAGTTTCAAAGTAAATATTTGTAACCCTCACACCTTGGGCACATAATGAGTTGACTATTACTGTGAATGCAAGCTAACAGCAACATTACTGGACAATACATGGGAATAATGATGAGAAAGCTATTTCCAATAAATAAACACGTCTAGGGTAAATATGATTTTGGTCAATACAAAACATAAAAGTTTGAATGTTGCTTTAAGGGAAAGAAGGATTGTAACCTGAATGAACACTGATCATCATGCAAATTTACTGTTCGCCAGAAAGCAATGATTTAACTCGCACTAACATAAGCTTAGATTAAAATTGCATTGACGAAGTATTTTCAACTATAACAAACACAATAAAGGAAATAATCCATTACACATAAAATTAGCTTATTATATGTACATAATCATTGGAGCTCATTGTTGTGTAGTCAATCTAGGTTTGCTTCACTCTGTTTACTCATGGTACTGAACAATTCCACTTGAAACACTGTCCTTGGATATTTACTTATGCTTTGTTTGGACTAAGTGTCTTGAACTTTCTCCAAGGTTGTGTGATAACTAGCTAACTAAAAGTTATCTGTACATTCTGTGAGCCCATTGTTTGCATTAAGATTTTCTGAAAGCAGTACCTGTTGTTCCAAGTGAATTCATGTTCTTCAGATGTGATTGCCATCCATTTCCATTTTCCTTCTTCCTCAAAAACTCCTGCACTCTCTCCAGAAAATGGCTCTTCCTTCCCTCCTCCCCCACCCTCCCGGAAATTCTCTAGAATGTTCTGGGGCATCTTATTGGACTAGATATTAACAATCCAATTGACTATTACAATAAGCCGAACTTAATCAACTGAGTTACTATTTTTAAAAAATGAAATGCACGATTGTACAATCTAATTAAAGGAACACATTGCATTTTGAGAAAATCTGCAGAAAATAAAATTGGTAACAGCAATACAATAAATCATGATCTAAATCAGAATTGTATATGCAAAAAAGATTAGTTGATCCGTGTGTTGAGATTCTAAATTGGTCAAAAACCAATTTTGATGGTATCAGAAGTGATCTAGCCAGTGTGGATTGGGACAGACTGTTTTCTGGCAATGGTGTAATTGGTAAGTAGGAGGCCTTCAAAAAGTGAAATCTTGAGAGTGCAAGGCTTGCACGTGCTAGTCAGAATGAAGGTAAAGATAATGAGTAGGGAACCTTGCTTTTCACGAGATATTGAGGAAGTGCATAGCAAATACAGGTGGATAGGAACAAATGAAGTGCTGATAGAGTATAAGAAATGCAAGAAAACACTTAAAGAAACAGAAGGGATAAAAGAAGACATGAAATTGCCCTAGCAGACAAGAGAATCCTAAAGGATTCTACAGATATTTTAAGAGTAAAAGGATTGCAAGGGACAAAATTGATCCTCTGGAAGATCAGAATGAGAATCCATGTGTGGAGTGACAACAGATGAGGAAGATCTTAAATGCATTCTTTGTACCTGTATTAACTCAGGAGACGGACACAGAGTCTATAGAAGTGCAGCAAAGTGGCATCAATTTCATGGGTCCTGTACAGATTACAGAGGAGGAGGTGTTTGCTGTTCTGAAGCAAATCAGGGTAAATAAAATCCCCAGGGCCTGACAAGGTATTCCCTCAGAGCCTTCTGGAGGCAAGTGCAGAAATTGCTCAGGTCCTAGCAGGGGTATTTAAACCATCCTTGGTGACAGGAGGGTACCAGAGCATTGGAGGAGAGCTAATGTTCTGATATTTTCAAATATAAACCAGGAAATCTTAGGCTGGTGAGTCTGACATCAGTTGTGGGGAAAGTTATTGGAAGGTATTCTAAGGGATTGGACATATGAGTATTTGGACAGACATGGACTGATCAAAGATGGTCAGCATGGCTTCCAATGTGGTAGGTCATATCTAACCAATCTTATATTTTTCAAGGAAGTTACCTGGAAAGTGGATGAAGTAAGGCATGGACTTTATTTCAGCAAGGTATTTGACAAGGTCCTGCATGAGAGGTTGGTCAAGAAAGTTCAATCACTTGGCGTTCAAGATGAGGTAGTAAATTTGATAAGCCGTTGGCTTTGTGGGAGAAGCCAGAGTGATGGTACATGGTTGCCTCTCTGACTGGAGGCTTTTGACTAGTGGTGTGCTGCAGGGATCAGTGCTGGATCTGTTGTTGTTTATCATTCAGATCACTGATATAGATGACAATGTGGTTAAACTGGATCAGCAAATTTGAGGGATACACGCAGACTGGAAGGAACTCGGCAGGCCAGGCAGCAAGCTGCTGAAGGGTCTCTGCCCAAAACGTCGACTACTCTTTTTCCATAGATGCTGCCTAGCCTGCTGAGTTCCTTCAATATTTTGTATGTGCTGCTTGGATTTCTAGCATCTGCATATTTTCTTTTATTTGTGACTAAGATTGAGCAAGGTAGACTATATCATGGCTTACAGAGAGATCTGAGCCAGCTGGAACAATGGGCTGAAAAATGGCAGATGAAATTTAATACAGACAAGTGCGAGGAGTTGCACTTCGGTAAGACTAACCAGGAAAGGTCTTGCACAGTAAATGGTAGGACACTGAAGAGTGTAGATGAACAAAGGGATCTGGAAATAAAGGTTCATAATTTGTTGTAAGCTGTGTCACAGATTGATAAGGTTGTAAAAAAAAAAAGCTTTGGCATATTGGCCTTTATAAATCAATATATTGAGTACAGAAGATAGGATCTTGCGTTGAAGTTGTATACGACATTGGTGAGGCATAATATGGAATATGGTGTGCAATTTTGGTCAAGATGTAAACAAGGTTGAAAGTACAGAGAAAATTTACAAGGATGTTGCTGGTTCAGGAGGAACTGGCTTCTAGGAAAAGATTGAATAAGTTTGGACTGTATTCTTCAGAACATAGAAGATTGAGAGGAGATTTGATAGAGATGTACAAAATTATGAGGGATAAATGCAAGCAAGCAATCCATTTCCACTGAGATTGGGTGGGACTATAATCAGAGGTCATGGCTTAAGAGTGAAAGGTAAGAAGTTTAAGGGGAACATGAGGGGAAATTTCTTCACTCAGAGGGCCGTGAGAATGTGGATGAGCTGCCAGCACAAGTGGTGCATGTACGCTTGATTTCAACATTTAAGAGAAGTTTGGATAGGTACATGGATAGTGGGGATACGGAGGGCTGTGGTCTGGTGCATGTTGATGGGAGTAGGTAGTTTAAATAGTTTTGGACTAGATGGGCCAAAGGGCCTGTTTCTGTACTGTACTTGTCAATGACTCTCTGTCCAAGACTTTCACACAATACAGTATATAATAACTTAAGTAGTGAAAAAGTGAGGTAATGTACATCGGTTTATTGTCCATTCAGAAATTTGATGGTGGAGGAGTGGAAGCTGTTCTTAAAACATTGAATGTATATCTTCAGGCTCATTTCAATCTTAAGGAGGCTAGTACCCATGTGCTGGCTCATTTTGCAATTTTCTGTAGCTTTTTCCAATCCTGTGCCCCTTGTCCATACCTGATAGTGATGCAACTGGTTAGAATGCTACATCTGTAGAAATTTGCTAGACTCTTTGGCTGTATTTCATTAGGAGTTGGAGGTGATTTGGTAGGTCACATTGTCTGTAATTACGTCAATATTTTGGGCCCAGGATGAGGAAGTTAAGCATACAATTACAGAGGGAGATTCAAAAGCATGGGTTACAGGTATGATGGTGTTGAACACTGAGCTGTAATTAATAAATAGCAGCCTAACTTGGGTATTACTATTGTCCAGCTGGTCCAAGTCTCTTATTTCAAAAGGGATTCTTCCTGCCCGCTGTTTTGCTTAATGAGTCAGTCATACAGTAGGTAAACAGTCCCTTTGGCCCACTGGTCCATGCTGACCAAGATGCCCCATCTAAGCTAGTTCCATTTGCTGTCACTTGGCCTATAACCTTCCTCAGCTTTCCAATCCATGCACCTATCCAACCGTTGTACCCACCTCACCCACTTTCTCTAGAATCAGTATCAGGTTTATTATCACCAGAATGTGACGTGAAATTTGTTAACTTAGCAGCAGCAGTTCAATGCAATATATAATCTAGTAGAGGAAAAACTAATAAATAAACAAGTCAGTTACAGTATATGTATATTGAATAGATTTTAAATGTGCAAAAACAGAAATACTGTATATTTTTTTAAAAGTGAGGTAATGTCCAAAGATTCAATGTCCATCTAGGAATTGTATGGCGGAGTGCAAGAAGCTGTTCCTAAATCGCAGAGTGTGTATCTTCAGGCTTCTGTACCCCCTACCTGATGGTAACAGTGAGAAAAGTTCATGCCATGGGTGCTGGAGTTCCTTAATAATGGACGCTGCCTTTCTGAGACACCACTCCCTAAAGATGTCCTGGGTACTTTGTAGGCTAGTGCCCAAGATGGAGCTGACTAGATTTACAAACTTCTGCAGCTTCTTTCGGTCCTGTGCAGTAGCCCCTCCATAACAGACAGTGATGCAGCCTGTCAGAATGCTCTCCACAGTACATTTATAGAAGTTTTTGAGTGTTTTTGTTGACATGCCGAATCTCTTCAAACTCCTAATGGAGTATAGCTGCTGTCTTGCCTTCTTTATAACTGCATCCATATGTTGGGACCAGGTTAGATACTCAGAGATCTTGACATCCAGGAACTTGAAATTGCATTAATACTTGTTAAAATGGTATAACACTGAATATTTATACTAATTCATGCTAAGTAGCTAATTTCTTTATAGTTTCAACAGTCCCATACTAACGATAAAGAAGAGCTTTATCTGTCACATGTACATTGAAACAGACAATGAACTGTCCATGGGTTGGTGACCAATGCATCCTTAATATCTGCTGTGATCAGGTCACAAGTGTCACTGCTTCTCGCATCGACATCCATGCTCACAATTTGCAAACCGTTGCTAGCCCATATGTATTTGGAATGTGGGAGGAAACCCACGCTGTCTCAGAGAAAACATACAAACTCCTTACAGGTGACATCAGATTTGAACTCTGAATTCCTAATGCCCTGAGCTGTTAGTGTTGTGCTAACTGCTATGTGACCGTGGCATCTAGTTGAACCCTGATTGCTGACATTATAAAGCATTACACTATCATAAAGATCAGAGGCGAGCTATACATTGTTGAATTCTTGCCTCTTGACTCTCCTGACCTCTTCACAATAGACAAAGCTCAATTCAGAGCATGAAGAAATATTCTGTGCATTTTTGTGTACTCTATACTTCAGGAGCTACAGCTCACCACCTTCTCACAGGCAGTTAAATTCTAACTTGGCCTCCGGAGAGAGCCAGTGTCTCTTGAGTACAAATGTTTACTCTGTCACATATATATCAAAACATGGCGAGATATGTCATTTATGTCAACAACCAACAAAATCCAAGGATTGTGCTGGAGGCACCACACTTCTAGTGCCAACGTGGAATTCCCACAGCCTACTTACCGTCACCTAACCTTTGGACTGTGGGAGGAAGCAGGAGCACCCGGTGGAAATCCACATGATCTTACAGATGCCGCTGGGAATGGAACCTGCGTTGCTGGTGCTGAAGAGCTACCCTGTCACACCCCGTCCCCCCTCTCCTCCCTGAATAAGTGCACATCTGACAACTCTGTTGCTCAGCGTGATTGGGCACATGCTTGGTACGCAGCCCCTCACCTTGGACATGCAATCGGTCCAACACTGACGCACAGTAGCCGCAGAGCGTAACTGCAGTTTACTCTGCTTGTACTGCCCAAACCCATGATCTCAACCTTCTGCAATGCCAAGGAGAACAGGAACACTACCTGAATTTCCTTCTAAGAAGTACGCTATATGAGCACACCACGGTAGTCCAGGGGTTAGCATAACTCTTTACAACATCAGCAATCAGGTTTCAATTTCCACGGACATCTGTAAGGAATTTGTGCATTCTCCCCATGACCACATGGGTTTCCCGTAGGAACTGCAGTTTCCTCCCATATTTCAAAGGTGAACAGGTTAGATTTAGTGAGTTGTGGGCATGTTATGTAGGCTGCCCTCAGCACGTCCTTGGATTGTGTTAATCATTAACACAAATGATACATTTCATTATGTTTTGATGTACATGTGACAAAGCAAATCTTTATTTTTACAGCATCATGTGTATACCCCACATCTCAGAGTGCAGCAGTTCATGAAGGCAGCTCACCACCACCTCTCAAAGGCAACTATGATGGATACTTGCTTGGCCCCTTCACCCCAGCTGGACCATGCTGACCTCAGCATCCTCCCTGCTAGTCCCAGTTGCCTTTGTATTTGGCCCATAACCATCCAAGCACCTCTCCTCCATGTACCCACAAAATGCCTTTTAAATGTTAAATTGTTTCTGCCTCGACCACTTCTTCTGACAGCTCATTCCAGCTACTCATTACGCTCAGTGAAAGAAGTTGCATTTCAGCTCTGTTAAATCTCTCTTCTTTTGTATCTGTGCCTTCTAGTTTTGAACTCCCCAACCCTGGGGAATATACTGTGACCGTCCACCTGATCCAGACCCCACATGATTTTATAAACTTCTATGAGGTCCCCCCTCACTCTCCTGCACTCCAAGGAATAAAGATCCATTGTGCCAATCTCTCTCTATAGCTCAGGCCCTCCTGTCCAGCAGGATCCTTGTACCCTCTCCATCTTGACAATGTCTTTCCTTTAACGGGGTAACTAAAACAGCACTGAGTACTCGAAATGTGATTTGTTTAACTACAATATATTGTCCGTGCTTCTAAACTCACTGTCCACACTGAAGGCCAACATGCTGAATGACTGGTTACCTACCTGTCTACTTACACAGCACCTTTCAATAAACTCTGCACTTGTACTAGCAGGTCCCTGTGTTCCACAACACTTGTCGATACCCTGCCATTGACTATATATAGACCTACTGTGGTTTGATTATCTTTGTTTTAAAAAAAACACAAAATCTTAGTAGGGAGGGAGAGAGGTAACACACTGAATAGTGCCTTTCATTAAGCTGAGAAAAGTTAAGTGCTTTGCATATGCTTTATTTCATTGTGTTTCTACTGCAGCAATGCAATAATATTCATTATGCAGTGTTAAATGACATGGGCGATGTTCTGGCAACTTTTTCTTCAAAGGTGGGTTGCCATTGCTTTCTTCTGGGCAGTGTCTTTACAAGACGGGTGACCCCAGCCATTATCAATACTCTTCAGAGGTTGTCTGCTTGGTGTCCGTGGTCACATCGCCAGGACTTGTGATATGTACCAGTTGCTCATATGACCGTCGACCACCTGATCCCATGGCTTCACGTGACCCAAATCAGGGGGTCTAACCAGGTGGTACACCTTGCAAAAACGGTCACTGCAGGCTAGCAGAGGGAAGGAGTACCTTGTACCTCCTTTGGTAGAGACATATCTCCATCCTGCCACCTAATAATATAACTGCATTAAAATATTTTTTCAGAATCTACTGTGATTTTGCTCATATTTGGCCTAAATACGGGAATACCTTCTAATAATAGTTTTCATTTTATTTCCAGCTTGAGACACGTACCAAAAAGGAGTTCTGAAGTGACCAGGAGCAGTAACGGAATCTCTCATGAGAAGTGGAGGAGCCCCTCAAAGGCAGGCCCTGATCTCTCACTTTTCAAAGGGTCCATTTGGAACCATTCTCAGGATGAAGGGGACTCGGATGAAAATTTACTTCAATCTGCAAATGAACCCAGTCTCAAATGACTGGTGGAAAAGTCTCAAAACTATTAGTTCAGATTCTGCAATACGGTCCAGGGTCCTTGGAGTAATGCACTTGCATTTATACCCATCGTGGTGACAATTGGACTACTAGAGCTTTCTTCAGGCAGCACTTTGTATGTTGAGTGGCAACTGTTGTAGATCAAGAATCCCGGATGACTTTTTATGAACTTCCATTGATATACTAGGTTTCCTTAAGTTGGGGCTGAATTATAGTTTTTGATTATTTCTGTTTTGCTATTGATTTTATATAGAGGCATTTTTTAATCTTCAAAAAAAAGCTTTTGATTTTGATTAGTTGAAGTAATGTGAACCATCACAACACTTGGGATAGTATCTGAGGCCTGAAGAAATTTTGCACATGTCAAACCAGTACTATAGGCCACAGTTGCTCAACTTTAATCAGGTCCTTGTAAAATGTTCGGAGAGAAGTATAATGAAGTTTTTTAAGATACATATTTATATATTGAGGCTCTGTTTTAAATGTAATTTTTAGTCTTTGAAGGATGGGATAACAATAAATATGTTCCCAGCAGATGCAGTGCACAACTTTATTGTTGCCTCGTGCACAGCTTTAGATGTTTTGACTGATGTCTGGCTCTGTGTTTCGGTAAATTATGTACCTGATGAACCATGGGGGGGAAAGCTAAAATCTTGCAGACAAGTTGTTTCAGTTTAATCAGCGCCAATGATTTAGAACATCTTTCTGTCCTTGGTCTCTTGCGTTGTTGCACTGAGACCTGGGAACATGATCTCTGGCTGAGGCACATTGCAGCATTTCCAAGATTTCAACTCACACGTACATCACAATATACAGTGAAATGAGTTGTTTGTTCACAACCAACACACCCAAGGATGTGTTGAGGGCAACCTGTAAGTGTCACCATACATTCTGACACGAATGTGCCATTCTCGCATACTCGGCACAGGAACATGGAACACCACAAGCAACTAAACAAGCCTTGTTCCTTGGAGAATTCTCTCAATGAGCACTGGCTGTTTCCATCTCTGTAAAGACAACCTGGCAGGCCTGTCCCATAATCTTGCTATTAGTAACATTATAATATAAAATAATTAAATAAAAACACAAAATGCTGGCAGAACTCAGCAGGCCAGACAGCATCTATGGGAGGAGGTAGTGATGACATTTCTGGTCGAAACCCTTCATCAGGAGTGATTAATTAAATAATTGGTTTTAACTAATATGACAGGGGGATAGGTACCAGGATGACAGTAAGTATATGTGTGTATTTATATGACCTGGATGAGGAAGTAAAAGGGTGGGTTAGTCAGTTTGCTGATGATACAAAGGTTGAAGGCGTTGTGGATAGTGTGGAGGGCTGTCAGAGGTTACCATGGGACATTGATAGGATGCCTACTCAAGGAAAGGCTATCCTAGATTGGGCGTGATGTAATAACAGATCTTATTAGAGAGTTTAACGTAAAGTAACCCTTAGGAGGCAGATCATAATATGATTGAATTCATACTGGAGCTTGAGAGGGAGAAGCACAAGTCACACGTATCAGTATGGCAATGCAATGAAGGGAGTTACAGGGCTATGAGAGAGGAGCTTGCCCAGGTGGATTGGCAGAGGGTGCTGGTGGGGATGACGACAGAGCAGATATGCCAGAAGGTCCTGGGAATACTTCACAAGGCACAGAATAGATATCTACCACAGAGGAAGAGGTTCTCAAATGGCAGGCACAGGCAACTGTGGCTGACAAAGGAAGTTAAGGACTGCATAAAAGCCAAGGAAAAGGACATAAAGGTAGCAAAAGTGAGTGGGAAGTTGGATGATTGGGAGGCTTTTAAAATCCAACAAAGTTGTCTAAAAAGCTATAAGAAGGGAAAAGATATGAGAGCAGACTAGCTAATAATAAACAAAAAGCAGAATACCAGAAGTTGGAGGTGAGAGTTGATATTAGACCAGTGGAAAATGATGCTGAGGAGGTAGTAATGGAGGACAAAGAAATGGTGGATGAACTTAATGGGAACTTTGCATTAGTCTTCACTGTAGAAAACACTAGCAGTGTGCCAGAGGTTTGTGAGTATCAGGGAGCTGGAGTGGGTGCCATTGCTATTACAAAGGAAAAAGTGCTAAGTAAATTCAAAGGTCCTAAGGTGGATAAGTCACCTGGACCAGATAGACTACCTCTCCTGAGAGAGATTGCTGAAGGGATAACGGATGCGTTGGTCATGATCTTTCGAGAATCACTTGATTCCAACATGGTCCCAGAGGAATGGAAGATTGCAATGTCTATTCCACTCTTTAAGAAGGGAGGAGGGCAAAAGAAAGGGAATTATAGGCCAGTTAGCCTGACCTCAGTGGTTGGAAAAGTGTTGGAGTCTATTACTAAGGATGAGGTTTCGAGATACTTGGAGACTAATGATAATAAATCAAAGTCAGCATGGTTTCTGTAAAGGGAAATCTTGCCTGACAGATCTGTTAGAGTTCTTTGAAGAAGTAACAAGCAGGATGGACAAAGGAGAGGCAGTGGATGTCATTTACTTGGATTTTCAGAAGGTGCCACACATTAGGCTGCTCAACAAGATAAAATCCTATGGTGTTATGGGAAAGATACTGGCATGGATAGAGGAATGGCTGACAGGCAGGAGGCAGTGAGTGGGAATAAAGGGGGCCTTTTCTGGTTCCCTGCCGGTGACTATAGTGTTCCTCCGGGGTCAGAATTGGAACCGCTGCTTTTCACCTTGTTTGTCAATGATTTAGATGATGGAATTGATGGCTTTGTGGGAAAGTTTGTGGATGATATGAAGATAGATGGAAGGGTAGGTAGTGCTGAGGAAGCAATGTGATTGCAGTAGTACTTGGACAAATTGGAAAAATAAGCAAGAAAGCAGCAGTTGGAGTACAGTGTGATGATGCATTTTGGTAAAAGGAACAATAGTGTGGACTATTGTCTAATTGGGAAGAAGTTTCAAACACCAAAGGTGCAGAGGGACTTGGGAGTCCTCACGCAAGACTTCCAGAAGGTTAAATCACAGGTCGAGTCTGTGGTAAAGAAGGCAAATGCAATGTTGGCATTTATTTCACGGGGATAGACTGTAAAAGCAGGAAATACTGCTGATAAGACACTAGACAGGCCGCACTTGGAGTCTTAACTGTTTTGGGCCCTATATCTCAGGAAGAATGTGTTGTCAATGGAGAATCCAGAGGAAGTTCATGGGGATCATTCCAGGAGTGAAGAGTTTAGCATATGAGAAGCGTTTGGCAGCTTTGAGCCTGTACTCACTGGAATTTAGAAAAATGTGTGGGGCTCTCATTTGACAGGATTAGGTAGGATGGATTTGGAGGGGATGTTTCTTATGGTGGGGGCATCCAGAAATAGAGGGCACAGTCTCAAAATTCAGGTACAACCCTTTAGAACAGGGATGAGGAGGAATTTTTTTTAGCCGGAGAGTAGTAAATCTGTGGAATGCTCTGCCACAGACTGCAGCGGAGGCCAAGTCCAGGGGTATATTTAAGATGGAAGTTGATCGTTTCCTGATCGGTCAGGGCATCAAGAAAATGGTAAGAAGGGAGGTTAATGAGGTTGAGTGGGATCCGGGATCACTCCTGATGGAATGGTGGAGCAGACTTGATGGACTGAATGTCTAATTCAGCTCCAATGTCTTACGGTCTTATGATTCTAAACCTCACAAAATCAGAGATCCTCTCTGATCTGCCCATCGCTTGCTGTTGGATCTGAAGAACCACAAGGTTCTTCAGAAGTAAGAATGAGGTATAAAGCGCAAGAATGAATGAAGAAAGAGTAACTTTGAGACAAAGGAGAAAGCATTTGTGCTCAATTATTACTCAGAATAGAGATAACAGAAATTCTATTGATAACAATTAACCTATAAAAAAGACTGATTCAAGTAGAAAACAAAAGTTTCAAGGAAAATACAGAAGCAATTGTACCATAATTACTGGAAAATATGTAATGGTGATGATATATTTAAAAAATGCAAGCAAGCATGGAAAAGTTTAATTTACAAGAGAAGTTGGGTGTCACAGTAGCGTAGCAGTCAGCCTGATGCTATTACAGCTTAGGGCATTGGAGTTCAATTCTGATGCTGTCTGTAAGGAGTTTGTACGTTCCTCCCTGTGAACGTGCGGCTTTTCTCCAGGTGCTCAGAATTCCTCCCTCGTCCCAAGGATGTACCAGTTAGTAAGGTAATTGGTCATTTTAAAGTGCTATATGATTAGGCTGGGGTTAAATTGGTGGGTTAGAAACATAGAAAACCTACAGCACAACGGAGGCCCTTCTGCCCACAAAGCTATGCCAAACATGTATTTAGTTTAAAAATTACGTAGGGTTACCCATAGCCCTCTATTTTTCCAAGCTTCATGTACTTATCCAGGAGATTCTTGAAAGAGCCCATCCATGCACTCACCACTCTGCGTTTTTTTAAAAAAAACAGCTTACCCCCAATATTTCTTCTGTACCTTCTTCCAAGCACCTTAAAACTGTGTCTTCTTGTGCTACCTATCTCAGCCCTGGGAAAAAAGCCTCTGACTATCCATACAATCAATGCCTCTCATCATCTTATACACCTCTATCAGGTCACCTCTCATCCTCTGTTGTGCCAAGGAAAATAGGCCGCGTTCACTCAACCTATCCTCATAAGGCATGCTCCCCAATCCAGGCAACATCCTTGTAAATCTCCTCTGCACCCTTTCTATGGTTCCCCCATCCTTCCTGTAGTGAGGCGACCGGAACTGAGCACAGTACTCCCAAGTGAGGTCTGACCAGGATCCTATATAGCTGTAATATTACCTCTCGGCTCTTAAACTCAATCCCACGGTTGATGAAGGCCAATGCACTGTATGCCTTCTTAACCACAGTCAACCTGCGTAGCAGCTTTGAGTGCCCTATGGACTCGGATCCCAAGATTCCTCTGATCCTCCACACTGCCAAGAGTCTTACATTAATACTATATTCTGCCATCATATTTGACCTACCAAAGTGAACCACCTCACAGTTAGAGTTGAACTCCATCTGCCACTTCTCAGCCCAGTTTTGCATCCTATTGTCCTGCTGCAACCTCTGACAGCCCTCCACACTATCCACAACACCCCCAACCTTTGTGTCATCAGCAAATTTATTAACCCATCCCTCCACTTCCTCATCCAGGTCACTTACAAAAATCATAAAGAGAAGGGGTCCCACAACAGATACCTGAGGCAAACCACTGGTGACTGACCTCCATGCAGAATATGACCTGTCTACAACCACTCTTTGCCTTCTGTGAACAAGCCAATCCTGGATCCACAAAGCAAGGTCCCCTTGGATCCCATGCCTCCTTACTTTCTCAATAGGCCTTGCATGCAGTATCTTATCAAATACCTTGCTGAAATCCATATACACTACATCTACTACTCTACCTTCAATGTGTTTAGTCATATCCTCAAAAAATTCAATCGGGCTAGTAAGGCACGACCTACCTGCCTTTGACAAAGCCACGCTGACTATTCCTAATCATATTATACCTGTCCAAATGTTCATAAATCCTGCCTCTCAGGATCTTTTCCATCAACTTACTAACCAATGAAGTAAGACTCACTGTTCACCCTTTCTTAAATAAGAGAACAACCCCTTGAATAAGGGGACAATAAACTTGACTTGATCTGCAACCCTCTAGTCCTCTGGAACCTCTCCTGCCCCCATTGGCAATGATCTTTGCACCATCAGAGGCTCAGCAAACTCATCCCTCACCTCCCACAGTAGCCTAGGGTACATCTCATCCAGTCCCAGAGACTTACCCAGCTTGAGACTTTCCAAAAGCTCCAGCACATCCTCTTTCTTGATGTCCATACACTCAAGCTTTACAATCTGCTGTAAGTCATCCCTAAAATCGCCTAGGTCCTTTTCTGTAGTGAATACTGAAGCAAAGTATTCTTTAAGAATCTCTGCTTTCTCTTCTAGTTCCATTCACATTTTTCCACTGTCCACACTTGATTGGTCCTATTATGTCTTATCCTCTTGCTCTTCACGTACTTGTAGAATGCCTTGGGGGTTTCCTTAATCCTGCTTGCCAAGACCTTCTCATGGCCCCTTCTGGTTCTGGTTTCATCCTTAAGCTCCTTCCTGCTAACCTTATAATCTTTTAGATCTCTATCATTATCTTATTTTATGAACCTTTCGTAAGCTTTTCTTCTTGACTAGATTTTCAACAGCCTTTGTACAGCATGGTTCCTGTACCCTACCATCCTTTTCCTGTCTCATTGGAATGTACTTATGCAGAGCGCCATGCAAATATCCCCTGAACGTTTGCTATATTTCTGCCATACTTTTCCCTGAGAACATCTGTTCCCAATTTATGCTTCCAAGTTCCTGCCTCATAGCTTCATATTTCCCCTTACTCCAGTTAAACACTTTCCCAACTTGTCTGTTTCTATTTCTCTCCAAAGCTATAGTAAAGGAGATAGTGATCACAATTCCATTTCCAAAATGCTCTCCTACTGTGAGACCTAACACCTGACCAGGTTCATTTCCCAATACCAGATCAAGTACAGCCTCTCCTCTTGTAAGTTTATCTACATATTGTGTCAGGAAACCTTCCTGAAAACACCTAACAAACTCCACCCCATCTAATCCCCCCCCACTCTAGGGAAATGCCAATCAATATTTGGAAAATTAGAATCTCCCACCACAACATCCCTGTTATTATTACATCTTTCTGGAATCTGTCTCCCTATCTGCTCCTCGATGTCCCTGTTACTATTGGGTGGTCTATATATTTTAAAAAAACACCCAGTAGAGTTATTGACCCCTTCTTGTTTCTAACTTACACCGACAGAGACTCTGTAGACAATCCCTCCATGACTTCCTCCTTTTTTGCAGCCGTGTCTCTATCTCTGATCAGCAGTGCCATGTCCCCACCTCTCTGGGCTCCCTTCTTGTCCTTTCTGAAACATCTAAAGCCTGGCGCTCAAAGTAACCATTCCTCCCCCTGAGCCATCCAAGTCTCTGTAATGGCCACAGCATCGTATCTCCAAGTACTGATCCACGTTCTAAGCTCATCAGCTTTGTTCATGATGCTTCTTGCATTAAAAAAGACTCATCTCAAACCATCGATCTGAGCACATCCCTTCTCTGTCACCTGCCTGTCCTCCCTCTTACACTGTCTCCAAGCTTTCTCTATTTGTGAGCCAACAGCCCCTTCCTCCATCTCTTCAGTTTGATGATGGATCTTGAACTTGATTTTCACACTGCTTCTCCTTCCGCAGGAGCTACCTATGTGTTTCCAATTTTTAATTCAGATTTTCTAGCATCTGTGGTTATATATTTTGATTCTCATCAGTTGTAACTTATAAATCCTTACTGTTTCCTTCAAACACAGAACCTGCTAACCGAGCTATGACTGAGACAGACAGAGAACAATGTCCCCTTCCATACCAAAAGCCCCCATGTAGTCTTTTAATTAGATCAGTTGCTAACTCAGTCATAGACCTGTTGGATTTCGATGTTTATAACTCAAGTTTCTTTCAGAAGTTAAGAAAGAGATATAAAATTTGTTGCTTCACGATCATTTTATTAAGTGTTAATAAAACAAAGGAGCAGAGGTAGTAGCAGAAGGGTGACAGAAGCAACAAGAAAAAGGGCGCCACCTCATGGTCATCTCTTTTTATACTCCATTCCAATTCACAGATGAGACTTAACCAACCATAATGTACTTTGACCACTAGGTAACATACTAAGCAGGTTATTGTTAAGGTGCAAAGAACAGTAGTGTTCAACAGACCCTTACTCTAGTCTAGATTAATGAAATTAAATCTAATAAGCTTCCATTGCTATGAGGAGCAAGTATAAATTTATCAACACAAGTGATTCTGCAGATCCTGGAAATCCAGAGATGGGGAGAGGGAGGTACACACACATACACACTCTCTCTCTCTCCCCCTCTCTCTCTCTCTCCCCCCTCTCTCTCCCCCCTCTCTCTCCCCCCTCTCTCTCCCCCCCTCTCTCTCCCCCCTCTCTCCCCCCTCTCACTCCCCCCTCTCTCTCCCCCCTCTCTCTCCCCCCTCTCACTCCCCCTCTCCCCCCTCTCACCCCTCTCTCCCCCTCTCCCCCCTCTCTCCCCCTCTCCCCCCTCTCTCTCCCCCCTCTCTCTCCCCCCTCTCTCCCCCCCCTCTCACTCCCCCCTCTCCCCCCTCCCCCCCTCTCTCCCCCCTCTCTCTCTCCCCTCTCTCTCCCCCTCTCTCTCCCCCCTCTCTCTCCCCACTCTCTCCCCCTCTCTCTCCCCCCCCTCTCTCTCCCTCACTCTCCCCCCTCTCTCTCTCCCCCCTCTCTCTCCCCCTCTCTCTCTCACCCCTCTCACTCACCCCCTCTCTCTCCCCCCTCTCTCTCCCCCCTCTCTCTCCCCCCTCTCTGCCCCCTCTCTCTCCCCCTCTCTCTCCCCCCTCTCTCTCCCCCCCTCTCTCTCCCCCTCTCTCTCTCCCCCCTCTCTCTCTCCCCCTCTCTCTCTCCCCCCTCTCTCTCTCCCCCCTCTCTCTCCCCCCTCTCTCTCTCCCCCCCTCCTCTCTCCCCCCCACACCTCCCCCCCCCCCTCACCCCCCCTCTCTCTCCCCCCTCTCTCTCTCCCCCCTCCCCCTCTCCCCTTCCCCTCTCACCCTTCCCCCTCCCCCTTCCCCCTCCCCCATCCCCTCTCCCCCTTCCCCTCTCCCCCTTCCCCCCTCCCCTTCCCCTCTCCCCTTCCCCCTCCCCCTTCCCCCCCTCTCCACCCCATCCCCCCTCTCACTCTCCCCCTCTCCTCCCCACTCTCACCCCCCACTCTCTCTCCCCCCCCCTCCTCTCCCACCCTCCCTCCCCCCCTCACTCCCCCCTCTCTCTCTCCCCCCCTCACTCTCCCCCCTCTCTCTCTCCCCCCTCTCTCTCACACCCCCCTCTCTCTCTCCCCCCTCTCTCTCTCCCCCTCTCTCTCTCCCCCCCTCTCTCTCTCCCCTCTCTCACCCCCTCTCCTCGCCCCCTCTCTCTCTCCCTCTCTCTCCCCGCACTCTCTTCCCCCTCACTCTCCCCCCTCTCTCTCCCCCCTCTCTCTCTCTCCCCCTTCCCCTCTCCCCTTCCCCTCTCCCCCCTTCCCCTCTCCCCCCCTTCCCTCCCCCTTCCCCCTCCCTCCCCCTCCCTCCCCCTTCCCCCCTCCCCCTTCCCCCCCTCTCACCCCTTCCCCCCTCTCTCTCCCCCTCTCTCTCCCCCTCTCACACCCCCACTCTCTCCCCCTCTCCTCCCCCCTCTCTCTCTTCCCCCCTCTCTCTCTCTTCCCCCCTCTCTCTCTTCCCCCTCTCCCCCTTCCCCCTCGCCCCCTTCCCCCTCTCCCCCTTCCCCCCTCACCCCTCCCCCCCTCCCCCCTCCCCCTCTCCCCCCTTCCCCCTCCCCCCTCCCTTCCCCCTCTCCCCCTTCCCCTCTCCCCCTCCCCTCTCCCCCTTCCCTCCCACTTCCCCCCTCCCCCTTCCCCCTCTCCCCCCTTCCCCCCTCTCCCTCTCCCTCTCCCCCTTCCCCTCTCCCCCTCCCCACTCCCCCTTCCCCTCCCCACTCCCCCCCTCACCCCCTCTCCCCCCTCCCCTCTCCCCACTCCCCTCCCCCCTCCCCCTCCCCCCCACACCCCCACCCCCCCCTCATCCCCTTCCCCCCTCCCCCTTCCCCCCTCTCCACCCCTTCCCCCCTCTCTCTCCCCCTCTCTCTCCCCCTCTCTCTCCCCCTCTCTCTCTTCCCCCCCTCTCTCTCTCTTCCCCCCTCTCTCTTCCCCCCTCTCCCCCCTTCACCCCTCTCCCCCCTCTCCCCCCCTTCCCCCTCTCCCCCTTCCCCACTCTCCCCCTTCCCCCCTCTCCCCCTTCCCCCTCTCCCCCTTCCCCTCTCCCCCTTCCCTCCCCCTCCCCCTTCCCCCCTCTCCCCCTCTCCCCCCTTCCCCCCCTCTCCCCCTTCCCCTCTCCCCCCTTCCCCTCTCCCCCTTCCCCCTCCTCCCCCTTCCCCTCTCCCCCTTCCCTCCCCCCCTCCCCCTTCCCCCCCCTCTCCCCCTCTCCCCTTCCCCCCTCTCCCCCTTCCCCTCTCCCCCTTCCCCACTCCCCCTTCCCTCTCCCACTTCCCCCCCTCTCCCCCTCTCCCCCCCTTCCCCCTCTCCCACTCCCCCCCTCCCCCCTTCCCCCTCTCCCCCTTCCCCCTTTCCCCCTACCCCCCCTCTCCCCTTCCCCTTTCCCCCCCCCCTCTCCCCCTCCCCCTCCCCCTTCCCCCTTTCCCCCCCCTCTCCCCCTTCCCCCTCTCCCCCTTCCCCCTCTCCCCTTCCCCCTCTCCCCCCTTCCCCCTCTCCCCTTCCCCTCCCCTTCCCCCTTTCCCCCCCTCTCCCCTTCCCCCTCTCCCCTTCCCCCTTCCCCCTCTCCCCTTCCCCCCTCTCCCCTTCCCCCTTCCCCCTTTCCCCCCCCTCTCCCCCCCTTCCCCCTTTCCCCCCTCCTCCCCCCCCCTCTCCCCCTTCCCCCCCTTCTCCCCCTTCCCCCTCTCCCCTTCCCCTCTCCCCCCCTCTCCCCCCTTCCCCCCTCTCCCCCTCTCCCTCTCTCCCCCTCTCTCTCCCCCTCTCTCTCCCCCTCTCTCTCCCCCTCTCTCTCCCCCCCTCTCTCTCCCCCTCTCTCTCCCCCTCTCTCTCCCCCTCTCTCTCTCCCTCTCTCTCCCCTCTCCCCTCTCTCTCTCCCCCTCTCTCTCCCCCTCTCTCTCCCCCTCTCCCCCTCTCTCTCCCCCCCCTCTCCCCCTCTCTCTCCCCCCCTCTCTCCCCCTCTCCCCTCCTCTCCCCTCTCTCTCCCCCTCTCTCTCCCCCCCTCTCCCCCCTCTCTCCCCCCTCTCTCTCCCCCTCTCTCTCCCCCCCCTCCCCCCTTTCCCCCCTTTCCCCCCTTTTCCCCCTCTCCCCCTTCCCCCCCTCTCCCCCTCCCCCCTTCCCCCTTTCCCCCCTTTCCCCCTTTCCCCCCTTTCCCCCCTCCCCTTTCCCCCTTTCCCCCCCCTTTCCCCCCCTCCCCTTTCCCCCTTCCCCCCCTTTCCCCCCTTTCCCCCCCCTTCCCCCTTTCCCCCTTTCCCCCTTTCCCCCCCCTCTCCCCCCTCCCCCCTCTCCCCCTCCCCCTCTCCCCTCCCCCTTCCCCCCCTCCCCCTTCCCCCCTTTCCCCCTTTCCCCCCCTTTCCCCCTTTCCCCCCTCTCCCCCTCCCCCCTTCCCCCTTTCCCCCCTTTCCCCCTTTCCCCCCTTTCCCCCTTTCCCCCCTTTCCCCCTTTCCCCCCTCCCCTTTCCCCCCTTCCCCTTTCCCCCCCTCTCCCCCCTCTCCCCTTCCCCCTTTCCCCCCTTTCCCCCCTTTCCCCCCTCCCCTTTCCCCCTTCCCCCTTCCCCCCTCTCCCCTTCCCCCCTCTCTCCCCCCTTCCCCCCTCTCCCCCCCTTCCCCCTTTCCCCCCCCTCTCCCCCTTCCCCCTCTCCCCCTCTCTCTCCCCAGCAGGCATCGATGAGGGTCAATAAAGAATCAATGTTTCAGGCTGAGACCCCTTATCAGGGCACTCCCTTCTCAATCTCATTTGTACTGTTTGTAATTAAGATTTGACCAGTTTTCTTCCTATGACCTGTTGTTCTTTTAACTGCCAGCTAGAAAGTACTTAGTTTATTCCTGTTTATTCCTGGGTTTTTTTTCAGGGATACAGCACAGGTTAAAGTTAATCAGTAGATGCTGGAAAACTTAAGTGATCTACACAAAATGCCGGAGGAACTCTAGGTCAGATGGCATTTGTGAGGGGAATAAATAGTCAATTTTTTCAGGCTATGACCCTTCATCAGAACAGGAAAGGAAGGGGGCAGAAGCCAGAAAAATGGCTTGATTTCCTGGTGCATGCCCATTTCAACTTCCTTTTCTGATATGCCTGTCCATGGCTTTCTGAACTGTCACAATGAGGCCATACTCAGGTTGGAGGAGCAACATCTCATATTCTGTCTGGGAAACTGACCAGCCTGGTGTAATTTCTGGCTGCGTTTTATGTTTTATTATAGTTTTTGCACCTCACTGGGCAACACAGTTGGGCTGAAGGGCCTGTTTTTGTACTCTGTGGAATGCATATATGTGTGGGTAAATATGCAATTTAAGTTGGCCAGCACAAATCGTGGGCCAAATGGCCTGAGGTGTATGCACCATGTTCAATGGGCAAACTTTCTTTCTTACATTACGCAATAACTTTGAAAAGCATTTGCTCCACAGTGTGGCAATCTAATGTCACCTGAGATAGAAAGGCACGCTGGGTCATTTACTGCAGGAAGAGGGCAGTGCACATGCTCCTTTCTATATCAATGGAATTGAGGCTGACAGCTTCAAGTTCCTCAGAGTCCTGGTTCACCACATTGAAATGTCACCAGCAGCTCTACTTCATCAGGAGGCTGAAGGAATGTGGCATTTCTCCTTTGAACCTGACCAATTTTTATTGATGCACCATAGAAAGCAACCTGTCAGGATGCATCACGGCCTGGCACGGCAACTGCTCTGCCTGAGATCACAAGAAACAGCAGAGTTGTGAACACTTTATGGAAATCAGTTGTTCCTCTGTGGACTCTGTCCACACTTATTGTCTTAAACTAAAACAGGTAACATAATCAAAGGTCCCAACCACCCTGGGCATTTTCTCTTCTCCCATCTCCCATTGGGCACAAAGGGGAATAAAGAGTCAATGTTTCCGGTCATGAAGCTTCAACAGGAAAGGGAAGAAGCCAGAATAGGAAGGTGGGGGGGGGGAGGGGGAGGTACAAGGTGATAGGTGAGACCAGGTGAGGGGAAGGTGGGTGGTTGGGGATTCGGATTGAAGTGAGAAGCTGGGAGGTGATACAGTACTGTGCAAAAGTCACAAGGACATGTTTATCTACAGTGCCTAAGACCTTTGCACACTACTGCAGTAATTTTATGTATTCCTCTGTACCACCGCCCCAAAAAAAAAACAAATTTCATGACATATAAGAGTCATGATAAACCTGATTCTGAAAAGGGTCTGTATTGTGGATTAAGTTGGAAGGAGGAGTCATGATTGGGAAAATGGGAAGGGAGAGGGGATAGACTGGGAAGCACCAGAAAGACATTCTGTAGTGATCAATAAGCCAATTGTTTGGAACTGAATGCACCTGTCCATTGTCTCAGGGCTGGGTGTGTTTACACTCATGCCAGCCCCGCCCCTTCACTCCTTCTCTACCATATGTCTCACATCCTTCAGGGAAAATCCTGCCTGACGAACATGTTTAATTCTTTGAGGAGATTACAAGCAAGATAGATAAAGGAGATGCAGTGCATGTTGTATATTTGGACGTTCAGAAGGCCTTATTTAGATGATGGAATAGATGGCTTTGTTGCCAAGTTTTCAGATGATACAAAGATTGGTGGAGGGCAGGTAGTGTTGAGGAAACAGGTAGGATGCAGAAGGACTTCGACAGATTAGGAGAATGGGCAAGAGGGTGGCAAGTGAAATACAGTGTTGGAAAACGAATGGTCATGCACTTTGGTAGTAGAAATAAATATGTGGACTATTTTCTACATGGGGAGAAAATTCAAAAGTCTGAGATGCAAAGGGACTTGGGGGACCTTGTGCAGAACACCCTGAAGATTAACTTGCAGGTTGAATTGGTAGTGAGGAAGGCAAATGCCATACTAGTATTGATTTCAAGAAGTCTAGAATACAAGAACAAGGATGTGATGCTGAGGATTTATAAAGCACTGGTGAGACCTCACCTTGAGTATTGTGAACAGTTTTGGGCCTCTCATCTTAGAAAAGATGTGCAGGCATTGGAGAGGGTCCAGAGGAGGATCATAAAGATGATTCCAGGAATGAAAAGGTTATCATATGAGGAACATTTGTTGGCTCTGGGTCTGTACTCACTGGAATTCATAAGGACGAGGAGGGATCTCATTGAAAGCTTTTGAATTTTGAAAGGCCTAGACAGAGTATATGTGGAAAGGATGTTTCCCATGTTGGGAGAGTCAAGGACAAGAGGGCACAACCTCAGGATAGAGGGGTGCCCTTTCAAAACAGAGATGCAGAGAAATTTCTTTAGCCAAAGGGTGGTGAATTTGTGGAATTTGTTGTCACATGCAGCTGTGGAGGCTCAGTGGTTGGGTGTGTTTAAGGCAGAGGTTGATAGGTTCTTGATTGGACATGGCATCAACGGTTATGGAGAGAAGGCCGGGAACTGGGTTTGAGGGGGAGAAAATAAATTAGCCATGATTAAATGTTGGTAAAGACTCAATGGGCCAGATGGCCTCATTCTGCTCCTATGTTTATGGCCTTGTATATGCCCAAGTCTTTGGCGCAGTATTGTAGGTGGAAGAGGTCCTTCCCTTCACTTTCCACCTTTGTATTCTGGCTTCTACCCTCTCCTTTTCCAGTCCTGGTGAAGAAAGATTGACTGTTTATTCTCCTCCACAGATGCTGCCTGACTTACTAAGTTCCTCCAGTGTTGAGTGTGTGTTGCCCTGGATTTCCAGCATCTGCAGAATCTCTTTTATATGTAGTGTAAATAGGTTCTTCGTGGTTGACACAGACTTTGTGGGAAAAATGGCTTGTTGTCCATCTAGTGACCTGATTAAGTGCATCCACGATCAGGCGCTCAGCATCTCACCTGAATGGTGAGTATTCCAGACCTGCTGTCTCATTCTACTCGTCTTAGTCATATGGCACTTCCCCACTACATCTGTAGGAGGCACAACATCTGTCCTTTTACCTCTTCCCTTTCCACCTTCGGAACCCAAACATTTCTCCACCTTAAGCAGGAATTCGCTTCCACTTCTTCCAGTCTTGTATATAGCAATCAGTGTTCCCAATGTAGTCTCCTCCATATCAGAGAAGCTAAATGAAGATTGGGTGACTACTCTGAAGAGTAATTGCGACCATGAGACATACAAGCAAAATTAGGTCATTTGACCCATTGAGTCTGCCCTATCATTTGATTATGGCTGATTTACACTCAATAGTCATTTTATTTGGTACCTCCTGTACCTAACAAAGTGGACACTGAGTGTATGTTTGTGGTCTTCTGCTGTTGTAGCCCATCCACTTCAGGATTCAACATGTTGTGCTTTCAGAGATGCTCTCCTACACCCCACTGTTGTAACATGTGGTTGAGTTACTTTTGCCATCCTGTCAACTTGAACCAGTCTGGCCATTCTCCTCTGACCTCTCTTATTAACAAGCCGTTTTTGCCCACAGAACTGCCTATGGTTTGTCAGCTCACTGGCTGTTTTTTTGGGGGGGTTTTTTACACCTTTTTCTGTAAACTCTGGAGACAATTGTGCATGAAAATCCCTGAAGGGATGTGATGTTGAGGCTCTATAAGGCACTGGTAAGACCTTACTTGGAATACTGTGTGCAGTTTTGGGCTCCTTATTTAAGAAAGGATGTGCTGACCTTGGAGAGGGTTCAGAGAAGATTCACTAGAATGATTCTGGAAATGAGAGGGTTAACATATGAGGATTGTTTGACTGCTCTTGGACTGTACTCCTTGGAGTTTAGAAGAATGAGGGGGAACCTCATAGAAACATTTTGAATGTTGAAAGGCATGGATAGAGTGGATGTGGCAAAGTTGTTTCCCATGATGGGGGAGTCTAGTACGAGAGGACATGACTTGAGGATTGCAGGGCGCCCATTCAGAACAGAGATGTGAAAAAAAATTTTAGCCAGAGGGCGGTGAATATATGGAATTTGTTGCCACGGGCGGCAGTGGAGGCCAAGTCATTGGGTGTATTTAAGGCAGAGATTGATAGGTATCTGAGTAGTCAGGGCATCAAAGGTTATGGTGAGAAGGTGGGGAAATGGGACTAAAGGGGAGATTGGATCAGCTCATGATGAAATGGTGGAGCAGACTCGATGGGCGGAATGGCTGACTTCTGCTCCTTTGTCTTATTGTCTTAAGATCAGCAGTTACTGAGATACTCAAACTACCCCATCTGGCACCAATAATTATTCCACAGTCAAAGACACTTCGATTACATTTCTTCCCCATTCTGATGTTTGGTCTGAACAACAGCTGAACCTCTTGACCATGCTTGCACACTTTAATGCATTGAGTTGCTGCCACATGATTGGCTGATTAGATATTTGCATTAATAAGCAGGTGTGTCTAATAAATAGCCACTGAGTGTATTTTCCCTCTGAACCCCATTTTCCTTCCTTAGAATGCAGACAATTATAGGCCCTTTGGCCCACAACACTGTGCTGATCTTTAACCTACTCCAAGATCAATTTAACGCTTCCCTTCTACATAGCCCTTCATTTTTCTATTGTGTTTTCTCCCATAACCTTTGACGTCTTATTAATCGTGAACCTATAAACCTCTGCTTTAAATATACCCAAAGACTTGGCCTCCATAGGTTTGTTTCATTTTAATATCAAAGTATGTATGCAGAATACATCTCTGAAATTTGTATCCTCTCCAGATAGCCATAGAATACAGAAAACCATATAAGTAGTTGAAAGAAAGACATCAATCCCACCCGCCCCCTGCACGAAAAGAAAAAAAACCTTATAAAATCCCAAGCACCCCCAATCACTCTCTCACACTAAAACTACAGATCACCCCCACCTCCATGTCTTCTACTTATTCTTCTTATCTTAGTTTTGTTTTTGAAATTGTCAGAGCCCATGACTTGCAGTCTGAAGTTCGATCGAGTGAGCTAGCACTCTGCTGTCCCCAAAGAAACTCCAGGAGAGAAATGTGAGCACGAGCCACCACGGGGAGAGGCTCAGGGATGAGACATCTCGCACCGATTAAAGCATTGAGGTAGTTTGAAAGATTGGAGGAGGAGAGCGAGCAGTCATCTATGACAATAAAATCCATAGTTTCATCTGCCTTTGGCTAAAGAAATTCCCTCTTATCCCTGTTATAAAAGGACAGGCTTCTATTCTGAGGCTGTGCCTTCTGGTCCTAGACTCCCCACTACTGGAAACATCTTCTCCATGTCAATTCTATCTAGGTCTTTCAATATTTGAAAGGCTTCAATGAGATTCCCCATTATTCAAAATCCAGCAAGTACAGGCCCAGAGCTATGAAATGCTCATCATATATTAACCCTTTAATTCTTGGGACCATTCTTGTAAACATCCTCCAGACCCCCTCCAATGCTGGCTCATCCTTTTGACATAATGGACCAAAAACAACTGCTAACAAAACTGCAAGTGTGGTCTGACAAATGCGTCATAAAGCTCAGTGCCCAGTCTGCAGGAGTAGCCTGAAGTTTCTCATTCCCTGCAACTTTAATTCACCGTCTCCATCCTACTCTGATCTCTGACTATGGACTGCACTGTCACAATGGGCATCTGCAGAATAATGCCGCATCTTCCACTTATTAATCTAGAGGACTCAATATCTCAATCTCCAGCTTCAGATACCTTGTTCTTTCTTTTAGTACAGTAACACCCTGGGAAAGGTTTCACTGCTAATGTAATGGTTTTTCTGTAGCAGCAGTGTTTGGGTTGTGGCTAAAGATAACGGGGACTTTGGAATATGCGCCAATGTGAAGGCAATATGGAAAATTGGAATATGAAGGGAGTGTTTTTCTCTTGCCTGAGACTGAGGATCTGGGTCTTTTGTTCAGCGGAAGATGGAGGGAGAAGGTGCCAAAAAGGAGAGGTCGTAGACACCAGACTGGAGTGGATTTGGAGTGGGGCTGGGAGTCAACGAAGCCCGGGGAAATCGATGGAGGACCAGCGGAAGGGAAACTGTGAGCTCCAACTTGCGCACGTTGACTGTTCCATTAAAATGGGCCCTTTTGTTTTACTTTACTAACCCTTTAGTCAAATTAAGCATTATAAAGCAAAATCATTTAATTGTATACGGTGTGCTGTCTATTATTTTGTGGTACTGATTTGTAACGGGGAAACAGATCACACAGCATCCACACAAAAAAGAGGGTTTGTAGCTCAGATTTCACACGTTTGGCGGGGCCAGAGACTGCCTTCCCTCGACTAACGCCGCCGGCCAACCCTGAGGGTTATAGTACCGTGACTGGCTAATTGTACATTCGGTCATAAGGCAGTTCATGCAGTGTAGCATTCATTTCGTGACACTAGACTATAAACGCAAGGACGTAATGCCGAGACTTTATAAGGCATTGGTCAGACCGCACATTACGATCTTGCACCTTATTGTCACCCTGCACGGAACTTCCTCTGTAGCTGTTACACTTTATTTTGCATTGTGTAATTATGTCAATGCACATTGTAATGAACAATAGGTACATTTAATGTCAGAGAAATGTATACGGTATACATCCTGAAATGCTTTTTAATTTGCAAACATCTACTGAAACAGAGGGTGCCCCAAAGAATGAAAGAGTTAAATGTTAGAACCCCAAAGTCCCCTCCAGTTTCCCCCTCCCACACACAAGCAGCAGCAAAGCAATGACCCCCCCCCACCAGCAAGAAAGCATTGAAGCCCCCCTCCCCCACCGAGCACTCGAACGTGCAGCAAAACATCAATAAAGATACGGATTACTGTACCCCAAAGCCTACTCCTTCACCCAATAATTCAACATTCCACAGGCTCGCTCTCTCCCTAATAGGGGAAAAAGAGATGTCCCCATTTCACAGCGAGAAGGGAGACATAACAAGCAAACAATGTGCAAGACGATTTTCTCACTCTACATGTGACAACAAAAAGTAGTGGGTACAGTCCAGTCTATCACAGGTAAAGCCCTCCCCAACATTGAGCACATCTACATCTACACTGTCATAGGAAAACAACACCCATCATCGTGGACCCCCAGCACCCAGGCCGTGCTCTCCTCTCACAACTGCCATCAGGAGGAAGGTACAGGAGTCTCCGGACTCTCACCACCAGGTTCAGGAACAGTTATTACTCTACAACTATCAGGATATTGAACCAGAGGGCTAACTTCACCCATCTTCACTTGCCCCAACACTGAGCTATTCCCACAATCTGTGGACTCACTTTCAAGGACTCTTCATCTCATGTTCTTGATATTTATTGCTTATTTATTTATTTTTCTGGTTTTGATTTAAAAAACCTTTTTGTATTTGCGCAGTTTGGTGTCTTTCGCACTTTGGTTATTTGTCCGTCCAGCTGGATGCAGTCTTTCATTGATTCTATTGTGTTTCTTGTACTTACTGTGAATGCCTGCGAGAAAATGCATCTCAGGCCGGTATATGGTGACATATATGTACTTTGATAATAAATTGACTTTGAACTTTAACCAATAAACCAATCCCAATTCCTTTTCAATTTCTCTTGTGTGGGACTTCAACAAATACTTAGAAAATCCATAGGGATAACATACTCGAAAGCCACCAGTTAACGAGCTCCTTAAGATAAGTGGTTGGATGTAAATTAACTTTTGAAAACCTTTGCTAGTATATTCTGATCAGCTTATATTTGAAGATATCAAGATAAAAATTAGTTTTATTTGTAACATAAATATTGATACATTAAGTTACCAAATGTCATGATATATGCCAGTGATAATAAACCTGATTCTGATTCTGACATACAGTGAAATGCATCATTTCAAGATTGTTTAATGTCATTTCCAGGACACAGGTACAAAGGAGAGCAAAATAATTGTTACTCTGGATTTGACACAGTGCAAAAAAAAACTCAATGAGATAAAGAACACAATAATAGTAAAAATAAACATAAAAATAATAATACATAAGATAACTTACTATAGATACATAGAATTGATTGTATATTCATAAAGAGACGCTGGGCACAGAGTTGTCTGTATGTAAGAAATGATAAAATAGTGGTGGTTGGGGGCGTGGAGGGGTGGGTTGGTGGGTGGACGTGTTGATCAGCCTCTTGAGGAAAGTAATGATTTTTGAGGCTGGTGGTCCTGGTGTGAATGTTATGTAGCCCCCTCGTGGATAGGAGTGGGACAATGGGACAAACAGCCAACAATCAACGGAACCTGAAAATCTGCTGGGGACAGCCCAAATCTTGTTCGATCAAAGCTGTATTCAAGATTCAAGATACAAAAATTTTATTGTCATTCTAACCATACATCAGCTCTGCAGGGTAGAATGAGACAGTGTTTCCCAGGAGCAGTGCAATCATAACATAACAAACGCAACACTAAATAATAAACACAACAATAAATAGTAAAACACAACAGCCACATGTCAGTTAAAAACAAGTTATAAGTGTCCAGTGCAAGTTAAAAGTGTCCAAAGCAGAGTCAGGTAGAGCAGCTATTTAGCAGCCTGACTGCCTGTGGAAGGAAGCTGTTTAGTAGCCTTGTGGTTTTAGTTTTATAAATAAAACGTGAGCCAAATTAGAAGAACAAACTTTGTTTTCAGTTGGTTCGGGTCATTATGACCCGTGTCCATGAACGGCTCACCTACATTGCAAAGGGAACATGACTTTGAAATCTCCCTGAAGCCAATCAAACAACAGATCTGCACAATCATGAGGTGCTGAACTTTCATTTATTGGTGCTTGGGTCTCCTCTGTCCCACTCAGTGGCCGACATGAGGGCTATCATTTTCATGCTGATTGTGTCCCTTGTTGGTGAGTTTGGTTACAGCAAACCTTGATCCTTTTGAAAGAGACACTTGGAATGATTCTTGCCAAATTATGCTCTCTTTTGCTTTTCTCTTTCAGGCAGTCAAAAGCTGAAATATGGTATGTTCCTTGTTTCCGGGCTAGAGGGGAGTTCCAAATCAGAATCAGGTTTATTATCATTAATGTATGTTGTAAAATTTGTTTTTTTTTGTGGCAGCTATACAGACATAAAACTTACTGAAGTTATCTGGAAAAAATAGAGAATGTGCAGCAAAGAAATAGTGTTCATGGGTTCATGGACCATTTAGAAATCTGATGGCTGAGGGAAAGAGGCCATTTCTGAGACACTGAGTGTGTGTCTTCAGACTCCTGTACCTCCTCTCTGCTGGTAGCAGTGAGAAGAGGGCATGTCCTAGGTGGTGGTGAAGGTCTTTAATGACGGACGCTGCTTTCTAGAAGTACCAGCCCTTGATGTTGGGGAGGGCTGTGCCTGTGATTGAGTTGCCTGAGCCTACTACCCTCTCCAACCTTTTGCAATCCTGCACACTGAAGCCTCCAGTCAGAATGCTCTCCACTGTATATCTGTCAAAATTTGCCATAACCAAATTCCCTTAAGATCCTCAAATGAACAGACTGATGGGTTTTGCTGCAAGTATCTAATTGTGGTCTTATTATTTTGCCATCACAGCTGAAACGCTTCCCACCATTGACCACATCTGCATGGAGTGCTGCCACAAGAAAGCAGCATCCATCATCTGGGCCACACTCTCTTCTCAATACCACCACTGGGAAGGAGGTACTGCAGCCTTAGGGTGCACAGCACTAGGTTCAGAAACAGTTATTTCCCCTCAGACACCAGGCATCTGACATGGATAATTTCACTCACCTCAACTCTGAACCGATACCATGCCCATGGACCCTTTGCAACTCATGCTCTCAGTATGTTTTTTTATTCGTGTTCAGGCCACCGCACCTACAGGGGCATAGACTGCTGGCAACAGTTCGCTAGAATCCTCAGAACTCGGGCTGTCTTCTAGTATTTCAAGCTGTAGCCCAAGGGATCCCAGCCTAGGGTCCAGGGACCCCTCTGTTAATGGTAGGAGTCCATGGCATAAAAAAGTTGGGGACCCCTGGATTATAGCCCATTGAAGATCCTTTCCCTCCCAGGGGTGTGATCTGTTGGCATTTTTGTAGCACTGAGTTTTTACAGGATGGGGTTACTAGCTATATGCCTGACGCATCCTTTTACAGCCGGGCTTGGGAGTGTCCATGGCGGAGCTGACGTAGGTGTACTTTGATAATAAATTTACTTTGAACTTTTATCTTTTGCAGAGCCGGGTTTCTCTGATGGCCTGATGCATATTTACAAGTATGAGGGCATTATTCTGTCTGGACTTCCAGAAAATGGTCTGAGCAGAGCCGGTGTGAAAATAAACTGCAGGCTGTCCATTATTCCATGTGGACATGCCACCTACCTCCTTAAGGTAGACTGGATAATTGGCTTTTCTTTAGCGGGAGCTGATGGAGGGATCTGAAGGAGGTTTTCAATGATGTGAGAGAGAGTCTTAGACTGGGTGTCAGTGACCACAGGGTGTGGGTTTAGGGTGAGGAACAAGAGGGCTAGAAAAGAGTTGAGAAGAACATTTTCAACCAGAGGTTGCCTGGAATGAGATTAGGATTGCAATACACGTGTGTCTGATAGTTAACACAGAAATAGTGGAATGAATGCAGAAACAGACCACTTGGCCAATTTGTCCTTCTAAAGTCATAGGGTCATAGAATCATAATGAAATGGGCTTTGTGGCCCATCTAGTCCATGCCAAATTGTTATTCTGTCTAGTCCGATCGACCCAGACCTGGACCATAGCCCCCATAGCTCTTCCATCCATGTACTTTTCCAGCTCTCTTAAATGTTGCAATTGAACCTGTATTCACCACTTCCACCAGCAGATCATTCCATACTCACACCATCCTCTGATTCCTCCCTCAGATTCCCTTTAAACATTTCAATTTTCACCTTTAACCTATGACCTCTAGTTGTAGTCTCATCTAACTTCAATGGAAAAGGCCTGTTTGCATTTACCCTAACAATACCCCTCATAATTGTGTATACCTTTATCTAGTCTTTTCTCAGTCTCCTGCACTTCAGGGAATAATTCAATACTTTCCTGTAGCTCAGTTCCTCATGTCCCAGTAACATCCATGTAAATTTTCTCTGTACTCCCAATCTTATTGATATCTTTCCTGGAGGTCATTGACCAGAACTGCACATAATACTCCAAATTTGGCTCTCCAATGTCTTATACAAGTTCAACATAACATCCCAACTCCTCCAACTGTACTCAATACTCTGATTGACCGAGATATATATAAAATTGGGGCAACATCATCTCAAGGGCCAGTATTGCCACTTGAGATGATGGGTTGAGCTGCTCTGGGTTTCCCAGTGAAGGTGCTTCTCTGGTGTTGCAGGGGAGGGAGCTCCAGTGATGATGAAGCCTGAATTCGATAAACACACAGCACAAACCATTTCTAGGAGTGTTTGATGCCTCTGAGCCTGTACTGAGTGAAGATCTAACCTGTTCAATCTTTCCCTATCAGCTCCTCAGGTCCCCAAGAGCACTTGGCCAATTGATTCATCCCTTTTGTGTCCTGCAGAAACCTTTCCCAATTTTACCCCATGTACAACCATCTTGAAAGAGTGGTTTGCAATGGGTAACAGGACTGGTATCATCTAGATAGGGAAGTGTATATTTATAAGGCATAGCTTTATATGACTCTGTATCTTGAAATCTGCCTACGATTTTCTTATGCAGATATTCTCCCAAAACCACAGTCCTACAGATAATGTGCATTAATGACAATGTTTAAGGGTTTAACACAAGAGATTCTGCAGACAATGGAAATCCAGAGCAACACATGTACTTTAATGACAATGGTTTATGGGTTAAATGTAACACAGACAACATTGTTATCCAGTCATTAGGAGTGACCCTCAAACATTTGAATCTTCCAGGTCAGGTGATCCTTACCTAGTGTTTCCACTCCACCCCCTTATGTGTCTTACTTTCCCACTTCCTCCACTCCCTTCTTCTAGTCTCACCCATTCCCCCATTACCCCTTACCCCTCTCACTCCTTTCCCCTCTCCCCTTCTGCCTCTTGTCCCTTCCCCCTCTCACCCCTTCCCCTCTTGATCCTTCCCCACCCAGACCCTACACCGCCCAGACCCCTCTCCCCCTGACCTTTCTCCCCCTGCTCCCTCTCTCCTGCCCCCCTCTCTCCCTCCCCCATTATGTGTTAATACATTCATGAGTATGGCATGTCAGTGTAAAGTCTAATGTAATGCTTTACAGTGCCAGTGATTGGGGTTCTATTCCTGCTACTGCCACTGGCTGCAAGCACTTTTTACATTCTCTCCATGATCATGTGGGTTTCCACCGGGTGCTCTGGTTTCCTCTCACGTTCCAGGGACGTACGGGTTAGGGTCAGTGAGTTGTGGACACGCTATGTTGGTGCCAGAAATATGGTGAAACTTGTGGGCTGCCTCCAGCATGTCCTAGAACATTGTTGGTTGTTGAAGCAATTGACATGCTTCACTGTATTTCTGTTCAGGTGTTGATGTGATAAAGTTAATTTTTTCCTTTCCAATTGTTTCAAACCTAGATCATGGATTTTCAGATTCAAGAATACAGTGGAGTATGGCCCTGGGAACCCTTCACCTCTGCCCACAAGCTGACTCAGAGACTGGCCGCTGAGATAACCAAGCCTGTGAGGTTCAAGTACAGCAATGGACAAGTGGGCAACATCCTCGCCCCGGCCAACCTGCCTGAAGACATCCTGAACATCTACAGAGGCATCCTCAATATCTTCCAGATCACCATCAAGAAGTCACAGAACTTCTATGAGTTGCAAGAGGTATCTTTGCCCTCTCCCCCGGGTCCAGGCTGTACTGTAGCAGTAGGGCTTGATATTACTAATAGGTTCAGAATCAGAATTGCTAACCTATATGATGTGAAATTTGTTGTTTTGCAGCAACAGTATAAAGATATAAATTAGTGTCATAGAGACATAGGAAAGTACTGCACAGAAACAGGCCATTCAGCCCATCTATCCCATGCTGAGCCATTACAAAAAATAAGCAGTGCAAAAAAGGAATAACGAGGTTGGACCATCCAGAAATCTGATAGTGGAGAGGAAGAAGCTCTTCCTAAAACATCGAGTGTGTGTTTTCAGGCTCCTGTACCTGCTCCCTGATCATTGTAATGAGAAGAGGGCGTGCCCTGGCAGGTCAGGATCCTTAAAGATGGATATCGCCTTTTTAAGACATCGTCTTTGGAAGGTTTTCTCGATGGTGGGATAGGTTGTGACTGTGATGTAACTACATCTGGATGGTACAAATGGAAAAGTACTAACCAAATGCAGGGCAAAGTGTTACGGTTGCAGGGAGACGGTGTTGTGTAAGGGCAATTGAGAGATCTAGAGATTATTGCTATTGTACGAGAGGTTCCTTCGATATTCTTATACTGTGATGGCAGAGTCGAAGCTTTCTTTCAGCTTGGTGATATGTGGTTTCTGGTTTTTTTATGTTCTTCCCAATGGGAGGCGCAAGGAGAGAGAAGGTCAGGGATGGGAGGGGTCTATGATTATGCTGATTATTTTATTTTTAATTTTATTTAGAGATCCAGTATGATAACAGGCCCTTCCAGTCCAACGAGCCCACGCCGCCCATGTGACAAATTAACCTACTAACCAGTACGTCCTTGGAATGTGGGAGGAAACCAGAGCACCCAGAGGAAACACACACAGTCACAGGGAGAACATACAAACTCCTTATAGGCAATGATGGCAATTGAACCCTGGGCGCTGGTGCTGTAATGGTGTTACCCTAACAGCTATACCACTATGCTGCCCTTTGCCCTCTCACCTGAAACCTATGCTCTCTAGTATTTGACCTTGCCATCCTGACAGAAGGCTGACTATCTTACTTACACCTCTCATATTTTATAAAGGTCTAAGACGATAAGACATAAGAGCAGAATTAGACCATTCAGCCCTTCGTCAGGTCCACAGTTCTATCATAGCAGAGTTATTATCCCTCTCATCCCCATTCTCCTGCCTCCTTCCTGTAACCTTTGACATCAAGACTAATCAAGAACCTATCAACCTCCACCTTAAATATGGCCAATGACCTGGCCTTCACAGTTCACTGTGGGAGTGAGTTCCACAGATTCACCATCCTCTGGCTATAGAAATTCCTCCTCATCTCTGTTCTAAATGGACGTCTAAATGGACTGCTAGACAGGTATATGAGTTTAAGGTGGAGGGTTATATGAGGGGCAGGGTTTAAGGGTCGGCACAACATTGTGGGCCAAATGGCCTGTACTGTGCTGTATTGTTCTTTGTTCTTTGTCTCTCTATTCTGAGGCTGTGCCCTCTGGTCCTAGACTCTCCCCCACCCAAGGAAACATCCACTCTAGGCCTTTCAATATTTGATCAGGTTTCCCCTCAGCCTCTGATGTTCCAGAGAAAGCAATCAAAGGTTGTCTGACTGTTCCTTACCCCTGAATCAGAACCAGGTTTACTGTCACTGACATCTGTCATGATATTTGTTGTTTTGTGGCAGCAGTACAGTGCAATATAGAAAAAAAACTAAAAAAGTTAGAACATTGAGCAATACAGCACAGGAAAGGCCCTTTGGCCCACAACGTTGTGCTGAACCAATTAAATTAGTAATCAAATGGACAACTGAACTAATCTTTCCTGCCTACACAATGTCCATATCCTTCCATTTCCCTCACATCTATGGGCCTAGCTAAATGACTCTTAAATTCTCTAATGTTTCTGCCTCTACCACCATCCCAGGCAGCGCATTCAGGCACCCACCAAAAAAAAACTTTCCTCTCACACTTGCTTTGAAATTAACCTCTCTCCCCTTAAATACCTTCTTGTACTAGGCATTTCAATGCTGGGAAAAATATATTGTCTGCCTACTCTATCTGTGCCTCTCATAATCTTATAAACCTCTATCAGATCTCCCCTCAGCCTCCACTGCTCCAGAGGAAACAACACAAGTTTATCCAGCATCTCATTATAGCACATAGCTTGTAATCCAGGCCGTATCCCAGTGAACCTCTTCTCCAAAGCCTTGACATTCTTGCTATAATAGTGCGACCAGAACTGTATGTAGTACTCCTAATGCAGCCGAACTAGAGTTTTTTAAAGATGCAGCACTTCCTGACTTGACGAATAAAGGCAAGCAGACCACAAGCCTTCTTACCCACCCTGTCAACCTGTGTAACCACTTTCAGTGAGCACTGAACTGGAACCCCAAGATCCCTCTGCTCATCAACAGTGTTAAGGGTCTTGCCTCTTTACATTTGATCTACTAAGTTTCAACACTTCATACTCGGCTGGGTTATTTCTCCGAGCATAGCTGCAACCGTGATGTATCTGTTACCATAACACATACCTAAAAAGTATACAAGTAGAGTAAAAAAAGGAGCAAAATAATGAGGTAGTGTTGATGGTTCACGAATACTCTCTCATCCAGGCCCAATCCTGGAGAACCACCTCTTCACCCTCTCCAAATCTACCACATCTTTCCTGTAATGCGGTGAACAGAACTGCACATTATACTCCAAGTACAGCCCAACCAAAGGTTCCTACAACTGTTACATTACTGTCTAATGAACCCAAAAATATAAGCTGAGATATTCAAATCCAGTTTGTGGCCAGCATGATGAACTGCTGAAGGGTCTCGGTCCGAGACATCGACTGTACTCTTTTCCTAGATGCTGCCTGGCCTGCTGAGTTCCTCCAGCATTTTGTGTCTGTTGCTCGGATTTCCAGCATCAGCAGATATTCCCTTGTCTGTAACAAACTCACGTTACTTTCTGTGCCCACAGGCTGGAATTGAAGGAGTTTGTCTTACAAATTACATCATTCAGGAAAACAAGAAGGCCAATCGCATCACCGTCACTAAGTCGAAGGACCGGAACAACTGTCAGGAGAAGGTCATGCTGTCCACCGGTGCTGCCTATGCAAGTCGCAGCCCTGTTTTCCAACAGGTAATCAACTTTGCTTATTGTCATCTGACTGTACATGAGAACACCCAAACGAAACAACATTCCTCTGAACTACTGAGCGTATCACACACAGCACGTAAACTAAAACATCACTATAAATATGTTACTAATGCGTTAGATTTTAGTGTTCTTGGTGACCAGCAGTGCCTTTCAGTCACAGAAAAAATGAACAGGTCAAAAAATTCCACCATTGATTGGAGCCACTGTCCTATCCTGTTGCCACCTTGGGACTTTGAATGATATCTCTTCCTATTGAATAATTTCTCCAGCCTTTCCTGACCCCAAATATTAAAGCAGGGAAGGATTTCCATCTTGACCCCAGTCACAAAAATAATAACAATAACATTTATCGTTCACGTTTCATACAGATGATGTAGTTCAAAGTGCTTTACAATGAGATAGAGTGCAACATGAAAATAAAATTAAAATTAAAAATAAGCATGAAGATAAAAGACAAGAAGATGTTAGATAAAAGCAAGGTCAAATACATAGGTTTAGAGCTGGTGTTTGAAAGTGCTGACTGAGTCTGCATCCCTTATAGTTTTAGGAACAGAATTAACTCAAAAGACACATGAAATGGTGTGGCTTCCTATTTTGCTAAAATGATTTTGTTTTATAATTACAAATGTGAAATCCCAAATATATTCCTTGGAAGAAGTAAGACAGAATCTTATTTTTCATTTGATATCCTCCTTCAAGCTATACCCCGATAGAGATGTATGGGGTGTCCAGAGAGGGGTAGCATGTCTCATGAAGGGGCTGGCCAAGTCTGTTCTGGGGTAGCTCATTCACTTTTGGTCCCCACCAGACACTCAGCTCCCACCTGTGGCTCTAAGTAGCTGTTTGCAAGCGACAGCAGCCACACCATGTAATACCGCTTTGACAGGCGGGCTAAACCAGGCGAGGGTAGTTAGCGGGCCCCATACCCTGGTGAGGTAAGGACATGCCTGTCCCTGCATGTGAAATCAGCTCCAGTGGACTGGACAGATGAGATCTACAGTGAGATCCACTGCCAGGAAGGTGGTTCGACAACACTTCATGGAGAGCGAAGGACATGACAAGGCACAGAAGCCATGGTCATCCACTACATCCAGCCAAGGCCTCATTGTGACTACTCGTACCACTGGACCCAGGCTTCTGAGGTTGAAAGAACGGAACTGTCCCAGTACGATTCCTTTTCAACTTTAAAAACTCTTCCGCACAATCTCCTGACATTGTTGGATATGACGGACAACCACCTTCATGCATTTCAGATCAGAAATAGGTACTGTTTCATCATTTCTTCAAAGCATGGATGTTTGGAATTGGGACCCCTAGTCCTTGGTCTGTGAGTGACCCTGCTTGCCTTCCCTCACTTTGCTTGATCAGTTTCTTAGCCAGTGATGCGTTTTGTTTTTCTAGCACATTCCAGACTTGCCTGAGTCCAGCCCCAGCCCACGTGCCTCAATGACTTTAGCCAGAGGTTATCGGTCACGGATGGCTGTGGAGGCCAAGTCAGAAAGCAGAGGTTGACAGGTTCTAATTAGTAAGGGTGTCAAAGGTTACAGGGAGAAGGCAAGAGAATGAGATTGAGAGGGATAATAAATCAGGCATGATGGAATGTTGGGGACTTGATGGGCTGAATGGCCTAATTTTGCTCCTACTTCTCAAATTCTACACCTGTGAGATAGGGTGGGTTCTCAGTGACCTGACCTTGTTTCCTGGCTCTGTTGGTGGTTAGTTATGGAAGATTAACTATGATGCTCTTGTCTCACCTGCAGAAGGGCAGGAACATCCGAGCTGCCACAAATTTCATCCAGGTCCTGAAGCCAACAGCTTCTGGCGTGATCCTGCAGGAAGCCAGAGTCCACGAGGTGCACCAGTTTACACCCTTCCATGAGCAAGACGGAGTGGCTATAATTGAGGCAAGGTAGGCCCTGTACATTGAACCATTGAGCGGAGCCCAGTGTCTGTAGTGACCGCTGGATTCCATCACACTCAGGCCCAAGAGTTCCCAGTGTGACAGAAAACTCTGAAAGCAGGTAAAAATTAAGCAAACAATTAAAATTACATGATAACAATGAGCCACACCACCCAATTACACCCATGTAACCAATTAACTTACTAACCTGTATGCCTTTGGACCGTGGAGTAAACCAGAGCCCCCGGAGAAAACCTAAGCAATGGTGCCATTGCAGTATGGTGATTAATGCGAAGCAGTTACAGCTTGGAGTGTCAGAGTTCAGAGTTCCATTCCAGCATCCTCTATAAGCAAGTTTGCTTCGTCTTGGCCTGTATGCGTGGGTTTCCTCCAGGTGCTCAGGGTTCTTCCCACAGTCCAAAGAAGTACGGGTTAGCAGGCTAATAACAAATGCATTAAAGCGATAATGGATGCATTGGTCATGATCTTTCAAGATTCACTTGATTCTGGCATGGTCCTGGAGGACTGGAATACTGCGAATGTCACTCCACTCTCTAAGAAGGGAGGAAGGCAAAAGGAAGGAAATTATAGGCCAGTTAGTCTAAACTCAATGGCTGGCTAAGTGTTGGAGTCTATTACTAAGGATGGGGTTTCATGATACTTGGAGATTAATGATAAAATAAGTCAAAATCAGCATGGTTTGTGTAAAAGGAAATCTTGCTTGATAAATCTGTTAGAGTTCTTTGAGGAAGTAACAAGCAGGGTGGATGAAGGAGAGGCAGTGGATGTCATTTATATGGATTTTCAGAAGGCATTTGATGAGGCTGCTTAACAAGATAAAATCCTGTGGTGTTACAGGAAAGATACTGGCATGGATAGAGGAATGGGTGACAGGCAGGAGGCAGCGAGTGGGAATAAAGGGGGCCTTTTCTGGTTGGCTGCCAGTGACTAGTGGTGTTCCTCAGGAGTCAGTATTGGAACCGTTACTTTTCACATTGTTTGTCAGTGATTTAGATAATGGAATTGGTGGCTTTGTGGCAAAGTTTGCGGATGATATGAAGATCGGTGGAGGGGTAGGTAGTGCTGAGGAAGCAATGTAATTGTTGCAGGATTTAGATAAATTGGAAGAATGGGCAAAAAAGTGGCAGATGGAATACAGTGCTGTGAAATGTATGATGATGCATTTTGCTAAAAGGAACAATAGTGCTGACTATTAGCTAAATGGGGAGAAGGTTCAAACATCAGAGGTGCAGAGGGACTTGGAAATCCTCGTGCAGGACTCCCAGAAGGTTAATTTACAGGTTGAGTCTGTGGTAAAGAAGGCAAGTAGAAGGTTGGCATTTGTTTCAAGGGGAATAGAATATAAATTCAAGGAGATAATTCTGAGCCTTTATAAGTCATTAGTCAGGCTGCACGTGGAGTATTGTCAACGGTTTTGCCATATCTCAAAAAGCATGTGGAGTCATTGGAGAGAGGCCGGAGGAGGTTCACAAGGAAGAAGAATGTGTGGGGATCTCATTGAAACCTACCAAATGTTGAAAGGACTAGATAGGGTGGATGTGGAGAGGATGTTTCCTATGATGTGGCATCCAGAACTAGAGGGCACAGCCTTAAAATTGAGAGACGACCTTTTAGAACAGAGGTAAGGAGGAATTCTTTAGCCAGAGTAGTGAATCTGTGGAATGCTTTGTCACAGACTGTGGTGGAAACAAAAGTCCATGGGTATATTTAAAGTGGAAGTTGATCATTTCATAGATATGGTGAGAAGGCAGGTGTATAGGATTGAGTGAGATCAGGAATCAGCCATGATGGAATGGGGAACAGACTCGATGGGCTGAATGGCCTAATTCAGTTTCTATGTCTTATGGTCTTAATTGGTCATTGTAAATTGTTCCATGATTAGGCTAGAGTTAAATTCGTGGGATGCTGGGTGGTTTGGCTGGATTTGTCAGAGAACCTGTTCTGCACTATATCTCTACATAGATAAATAAACAGAAACACAAAGGTGAATGTTCTTTGGAAGCAGAGCTACTTTCACAAAACTAATATTTGAAATGTAACTTTGGGTTAACCTGAGTCTTTAGTTCAATGTTGGCACTAAGTAACAGAGACAAGGTGGAGGTGTAGGCTGGGATGCTGGCTGCAATGAGTGGAGACAGAAAGCAAGTAGTTTCAGTAACAACTCAAAGGGCTGGAATGGCCTATTCTGCATTGTATTTCCTAAATAAAAAATAACTATTAACAAATGAATAATGCTATTCAATAAACATATCTCAGCTAAAATAATTTGAAGGACTGCTTTTCATCTCGGTACATGTACAATCATAAACCTATTTACTAGTTTACCAAATGTACCAGTTTGACCTCTGAACCATACCATTTGCAGACAGAAACTTGCACTGGTTGAAGTCAAAGCTGCCATTAGGAGCCTGCCACAGGTTCAGTTTGTAGAGCGAGGGACCCTGAGGTATCGTTACAGTGGGGACGTGCTACAGAAACCTTTACAACTAACTCATCTACAAGATATCAAAAAAGCGGTAAATATCCCAGTTACCCACAATCTCTTGTCTCCCTTTCCCTTTCTAATTAAGAAGTCTGGTGTTAATCATATTAGCCGGCTGGTGGTGTAGTGGTATCTTTGAGGTGAGTGTTCCCGGGTTTGAATCTGTTGGGTTTCTGCACACTTTGTTTCTGTGCTGGGTTGAGCGTCGAGCTCAAAAAGAGAGCTAAAAAAGAAAAAAATAGTGAGGTAGTGTACGTGGGTTCATGGTCTGTTCACAAATCTGATGGTGGAGGGGAAGAAGCTGTTCCTAAAATGTTCCTGTACCAACACCCTGATTCAGATTCAGATTATTGTCATTTAGAAACCACAAATGCAATGCAGTTAAAAAATGAGACAACATTCCCCCAGAATGATATCACAAAAGCATATGACAAAACAGACTACACCAGAAAATCCACATAACGTTTGGCAATCCCCAATCCAGAGTGCGGAGAGGCTGCTGCGTATTAATATCGCGCTACCGTCTTAGTGCGTTCCCCGGAAAGGAACTCCAAGTCCACCGGACAAACAAGACCAAAAACTAAAGCTACAAGACCTGCACAAAACCATATAGTTACAACAGTGCAAACAATAGCATAATTGATAAAAAAAAACAGATCCAAAGATGTTAAAGGACTGTAAGTTCAAAAGAAATCACCACATAGTTTCCACAAGTCCTCAGGGTCCCGACAGACTCGCCATCCCACGCTGGCGTCAGAAGGGAATACCCCAGCTATGGACTTCCATGGCACCGCCCGACTCAGCCTCGCAGACGCAGCACACACCGAAAGTGACCTGACTACAGTGGACTCAGAGCCGACAACCATCCCCTCCGGCACAGCTTCTCCGAGCACCATTCTCTGCCGAGCGTATTAAGACGGCCCTGCCAACGGCCACTGGCAATGCGACCCCGAGGACTGGGGGCCTGTTCTTCCCAGCAGAGACCCGGACCTCACAGCAGCAGCAGCAACGAAGAAGGTCTTCCTGGAGATTTCCCGATGTTCCTCCGTGCTCCCACGTTCATTTTCAATTGATTATGATTGCGCACGGCACTTCACAAATAACAGATAATCAGCTCCGGAGTGGCCGCTGCAAGCTGCATTGTGCCGCCATCTTGAAAATCTTGCAATGAGAAGAGGGCATGTCCTGGGTGATAGGGGTCCTTAATGACAGGTGCGCCTTTTTGAGGTTATCACATTTTGAAGATGTGCTGGATGTCCCTCAGCCTCCTTCGCTCCAGGGATTCAAGGATTCAAAGTACATTTATTATTAAAGTATGCATGTGATATACAACCCTGAGATTAGTCTTCCCAAAGATGAACCTGTTCAAAGAAAATATCAAACTCCAATCTTGCAAAGAAAAGAACAAATCATTAAAGCAGCAAAAAATGAGCAAAAAACTCAGAATATAAAATGTCAAATGATAATAAGCCAGTTCCCTGTCTTACTCCACTCCATAAGTAAAGTCCACCAGTCCAGGCCACATTCTGGTGAACTGCATTGGTCAGATTACACTTGGAGTACAGTATTGTGAGCCTCTTATCTAAGAAAAGGTGACATTGGAGAGGGTCGAGAGGAAGTTCACAAGAATCATCCCAGGAATGAAAGGGTTAACATACAAGGAGTAGTTAATGGTTCTGGGACTGTACTCACTGAAGTTTAGAGGAGAATCTTATTGAAACTCTTCAATACTGAAAGGCCTCAAAAGAGTGAATGTGGAAGGGATGCTCACTATAGTGGGGGAGTCTAGGACCACACAGCACAGACTCAGAATAGAGGGATATGCATTTAGTACAGAGATTTGGAGGAATTTCTTTAGCCAGAGGGTGGGGAATCTGTGGAATTCCTTGCCACAGACAGCTGTGGAGGCCAAGCGTATATTTAAAACAGAGTTTAATAGGTCTTGATCAGAATCAGAATTGTGTTTAATATCACTGGCATATGTTCCGAAATTTGTTGGTTATTCGGGCATCAAAGGTTACGGACAGAAGGCAGGAGAATGGGGCTGAGAGGGATAATAAATTGGCCATGATAAATGGTGGAGCAGACTCGATGGGCCGAATAGCCTAATTCTTCTCCTAAGTCTAGAGAATTTCCTTGGCACTCTGTCCGGTATAATCACATGCTCAAGATAATGGGTGGCACAGTAGTGTAGTGGTCAGCACAACGTTATTACAGCACCAGTGATGGGTGTTCATTTCCCGTCGCTGTCTGTAGGAGTGTTTCGTGTCTCCCCGTGCTTCAGTTTCTTCCTGCATTCCAAAGATGTACCGGTTAGTCGGTTAATTGGTGACATGGGTGTAATTGGGCGGTGCGGGGTCCAAGGGTCAGAAGGGCCTGTTACCATCCTGTATCTCTAAATATAATAAAAGTAAAAGAAAACACAAAATAAATAACTTGCTGGAATTAGGGGAGATGGTTTGGATAGCGATGAATTTAACATTTCAGGAAGAGCTTCTTCCCCTCCACCGTCAGATTTCTGAATGGTCCATGAATCTATAAACACTACCCCACTATTTTGCTCTCTACTTGCACCATTTATTTTTCTATTTTTTATTGTAACATAGCAATTTTTTATGTATTACTCTGTGTAGATGCCCAAAGCTCCCTGAAAGCAGTGACACAGGTTGATAGGATGGTAAAGCAGGCGTATGTATAACTTGCCTTTATTAGTCGAGGTACTGAGTTCAAGAGTCAGGAAGATTTATAAAACTCTAACCAGGCCACATCTGCAGTATTATGCCCAACTCTGGTTGCCCCGTTATAGGTAGGATGTGGAGACTTTAGCAAGGATGCAGAAGAAGTTTACTTGAATGCTCTTGTGCCAAGATGAGGCCATTATCAGGGTGGAGAGACAACACATATTCTATCTGACTAAGCTCCAAACTGATGGTATAAATATTAGTTCCTCCTTCTGTTAAAAAAAATCCCTCTCCTTCCCCTCTTCCTCTCTTTCCCACTCTGGCCTCTTACCTCTTGTCACCTGCCGATCACCTCCCCCGGGTCTCCTCCTCTTTCCCCTTCTCCCATGGTCCATTTCCCTGTCCTAGCAGATTCCCTCCTCTCCAGTCCTTTATCTTCCGCCCCAATCTGGCTTCACCTGTCACCTTCTAGCTACCCTCCTTCCACCTTTGTATTCTGGCATCTTTCCCCTTCCTCTCTGTTCTCGTTGAAGGCCTGAAATGTCAAATGTTTATTCCTCTCCACAAATGCTGCCTGACCTGCTTGAGTTCTTCCAGCAGTTCGTGTGTGTTGCTCTGGATTTTCAGCACCTGCAGAATCTCTTGTGTTTATTACCAGGGTGCCGCCTGGGTTAGGGGCAGGAGCTGTAAGGAGAGGTTGTTTTCTCAGGAGAAGTGGAGGCTGAGGAGAAACATAGATAGAGTAGCCAGAATCTGTAACCAGGGTTGAAATGTCTAATACCAAAGGGTATGCATTTAAGGTGAGAGGGGGTAAGTTTAAAGGAGGTGCATGGGACAAGCTTTCTAGACAGAGTGTGCTGACTGGCTGGAGTGCATTGGCCAGAGTGGTGGTGGAGGCAGGTACAGTAGAAACTTCCAGGAGGCTCTTAGACAGGCCCACAAATGTGCAGAGTGTGACACAGTGTAGGCAGACGAAATGAGTTTAGTTGGGTATTTGATTAAGTTTAATCAATTTACCACAGCATTGTGGGCTGAAGGGCCTGTTCCTGTTCTGTATTCAATGAGAGTGAAATTGGTCAGGAATACGAGGTGAATGGCTTCAATGCAACGTCCTTCTGTAGATTAAGGCAGAGGTTGATAGGTTCTTGATTAGTCAGGGTGTCAAGAGTGTGGAGAGGAGGCAGGAGGCAGGTTAATAAATCAGCCTGGATTGAATGGTGGGGTGGTTGCGACGGTTCGACTGGCCTGATTCTGCTTCTATGTCTTATGGTTGTGTGGTCTTTCTGTAGATTGTAGACACGCTGAAGCAGCTGGAAGCCCAGTCAGTGCCAAAGGTCCACTCTGACACACCAGCCAAGTTTCTGCAGCTCGTCCAGCTCCTCCGATCCGCCTCGGAGAAGACCATCTCCTCCCTGTGGGATAACAACCACAGTCCACAGATCCGGTAAACAGCTCCCTGTGGGAGAAAGTAGGAGCACATCGCTTGACAGATCTGTCTTTCTCCTCACCCAGTCCCCCACTTCTTCCATCCCCTCCCCCAGTGGCTTCAGTGAAGAAACAAGAGTCACAGAAAAAGGCTGAATTGGTTAGGGCTTTCTTCCCTGGCGTCTAGAAGATTGAGGAGAGATTTGATAGAGGGGTATAGATAGGGTAAATGCAAGCACTGAGGTTGGGTCAGACTAGAACTAGAGGTTATTGGTTAAGGGTGAAAGGTTAAATATTTAAGCGGAACATGATGAGGAACTTCTTCACTCAGAGTGTGGTGAGTGTGGAATGAGCTACCAGTGGAAGTGGTGGATGTGGGTTCTATTGCAACATTTAAGAGTAGCTTGTGCAGGTACAGGGATGAGAGGGTCCAGGCGCAGGTCAGTGGCATTGGGCTTTGTGTGTGCTCTGGATTTCCAGCATCTGCAGAATCTCTTGAGTTTATGGTTCAATTCAGTTTAGTTTATTGTCATATGCATCAGGGTGTAATGGAAGCCCAATCATAAGTATACACTAAAGTGATGGAAGAGGTGGAGTTAAGAAACAGAGAAGGTGGCAGCCCCAACAGGAAGGGGATGTAAGAGAGGTGATTGGTTCTGGGGCTTGACAGCGGTGGGGATGAATCTGTTTGTTAGGGTCCGGTCCGGAGTCTGCCTTCCGGGTCTTGCTCCGGTCCGCAGACCCCGTATTCCAGGCCTTGCAGCCAGCCCTCCTGTCACACGGATCCATTGGATCATCTTGGCTTAAGAGGTACACCTGTTGCCTGTTAGGGGGCAGGTGTTTGTAAGGGGCTCGGGGACCGGGCCTAGTTGTGGGGTTGTCCTGCTCTGAAGCTGGTTTAACCTGCTCTGTACCTGGACCGCCGGCTCTGAATCCTGTCTGTATCCTGCTCTGCCCTGGTTGCTGGCTTGTTCTGTATATGCTCTATCCAGTTGGTCTTGTTCCCCTGCTTCTCTCCTGTGTGCTGGTCCCGCTGTTCCGCCTTATTCTTCTTGCTCGTGCTGCCATGCTGTCGGTCACCTTTCCCAAATTACCGGCGTATCACGGCAGTCCTGTTGTTCACCCTGGACCCAGCTTCCTTCTGATCCCTTGCCTCCTTCGGGCAGGTCCGACCGGACTGCCACTGCCCAGCGGGGGTTCTGCCCCGTCCTACTCGTTGCCTCCGTCGGGGAGGTCCGACTGGATTGCTGCTGGCCGGCGGGGGTTTCTGCCCTTTCCACCTATTGCTCCCTAAGGGTTGTGCCCCGCATCTGCCCAGGTGTCTGCGACTGGCCCAGGCCTCTGTGTTTTCCACCTGGGAGGCAGCCCTGCCCGGGATCCATGCGGCCTGCCCTAAGGACTCCTACCCTTTCCTCCCCTCATTTCCCATGGGTTGTGCCCCGCATCTGCCCAGGTGTCCGCAACTGGCCCAGACCTCTGTGTTTCTGCCTGGGAGACGGCCCTGCCCGGGATCCATGCGGCCCTCCATGAGGGATCCTCCCACCTGCCCTGCCTCGTCTGACCTCCGGGATCCAGCCCCACCTGCCTTACCCCTCACATGCCATGGCATCCCCATCCTGTCCTACCCTAGTACCTCAGTGTCTGCATCCTGCATTTGGGTCCAATCCTGCCCCCGTTCCTTAACTCTGGCCTTCTGGTCTTTAAAGCTCCTGGATTTTCTCCCGGAAGGTAGAAAGGGAGGAAAGGGGGTATCTGGGTGGCAGCATCCCTGACGATACTCAATCATTATCTTCACACTCACTAACCCCTCCATCCCAGATACCAGTGAAGGAGGATGAGAGGTGACTTGATAGAGGTGTGCAAGACGATGAGAGTCATAGATTGAGCGGGCAGTCAGACACTTTCTCCCAGGGTAGAAATGGCTAATACCAGCAGGTGACTGGAGAGAAGTATGTGAGGATGTCAGCTTGCACAGAGTGGTGGGTGTGTGGAATGACTGTTGGGAGTGGTGGGAGAGGCAGATACATTAGGGGCATTTAAAGGCGTCTTAGTTACATGGATGAAAGAAAAATGGAGGGATTTGGGGGAGGGAAGGGTTAGATTGCTCTTGGAGTAGGTTTAAAGTTCATGGGCTGAACAGTTGTACTGTGCTGTAGTGTTCTATGTTCTAATCGTCAACTGGCCAAATATCTCTCTTCTCACTACTTGCATTGGGATGTTTTGGGTTCAATTATCTCTAAATCTGTAACCACAGACTCCTGCCAAACCAGGTTATTGCTAAGGCAGTAACTTCCCATTTTGTCCTCGCAAGAATTTCTCCTCCCTTGTGTCCAAATGCTGCCCGCAGAGTGTGACAGTGTTCTGTCTTTGTTCCGGCACGTCAGACGCTGGATTCTGTTTGCAATTCCTGCTGCGGGCACAGTCGACGCTCTGCAGTTCCTCAAGGCCAAGATCCAGCGGTTCGAGGTCACGATGCTTGATGCAGCCCGGACTCTGGCCCTCGCCATGCATCAGGTCACAGCTGATCTTCACACCCTGTCGATCATCAAGGTGAGTCCGAACCACTCTTCTGCATTTCCATGGGGGAGTAGATTTGGGATGGAGATGAGGAGGAACTGTTTTTCCCAGAGAGTGGTGAATACAGTGGAATTCCCTGCCCAAGTGTGGAAGACACAGCAAGGAAGGGGTTAAAGTAGTGTGCTGACTGAACAGAGTGCCCACACTGTAGAGTCATAAGCTGAACCAAACCTGTGACAGCAGGAACATAGAACAAGGACCAGTACAAGCACAGGAACAGGCCCTTCAGCCCACAATACTGTGCTGTCGACTTGAACCACCAGGTTCAAGCACAGTTACTAGCCCTCAACAATCAGGCTCTTAGACAAAAGGGGATAACTACACTCATTCTGGTCTGATGTTCCCATAACCGATGGTTTCACTTTAAGGACTCTTTATCTTGTTATTTCATACTCATTGTTTATTGCTATTAATTTATAGTTAAAATTTTCACAGTTGTTCATTGATTCTGTTTACAGTTACTGTTCTCTAGATTTGCTAAGTATGCCTGCAGGAAAAAGGATCTCGGGGTTGTATGTGGTGACATGTATGTACTCTGATAATAAATTTTACTTTGAACCTTGAACTTTAAGTTAGTAATCAAATGTTGAATTAAACTAATCCCCTTTGCCTTCACAACGTCCACATCCTTCCATTTTCCTCACATTCACGTGCCTATCTAAACATCTCTTAACAATTTCTAATGTATCTGCTTTTACCACTTCCCCAGGCAGCACATTCCAGGCACTCACCACAATCTGAGTAAGAAAAACAAACTAATTTGCCTCTCACATCTCCTTTGCACTTAAACACCCTTACCTTAAATTCATGCCTTCTAGTATTTCAACCCTGGGGAAAAGATATCTGTCTACTTTATCTATGTCTCTCATAATCTTATAAACCGCTATCAGATTGCCCCTCAGCCTCCTCCACGCCAGAGAAAACAACCCAAATTTGTGCAACCTCTTGCTCTCTAATCCAGACAACATCTTGATGAACCTCTTCTGCTGGTCTCCTCTTTGTACAGCCTTTCCTGAGTGTGGATGTTCAGTAAGGCAAAAGCCAAGATCACAGGCTGGCAGAGACAGTGTGCAGACATAGTACAGTTACCCAGGCTGAGCATAGTCCTTGAAAGCCAAACCTGTCCAGCCTTTCTGATCAGGCCTAGGAACCAATTCATTGAGCATACAAAGACAAGATAAGGATGTAAATGAAGGAATCTAAGGCAACACTTACTATTGGACAGTTATCTGACTAATTCTCAAGTATTATTGGCCTTTAACTTACTTGCTTACTAAAGGCTTGTCGGCCCTACTGAGCATAGGTCTCCAACAGCAGCTCACCAGAACCTTCTATCCTGGGCCAGTCCTTCACATTGCCTCCAGGTGTAGCCCATCTTCAAAAATCCTTCCTCTCTGTGGGATGAAGTCTGCCATGTTGTAGCAGATTACCTTGTGGCTTATATTGGTGTTTCTGTAGCTCTGGGTTTTTATGGGATGGGACAGCCAGCTCTATGACCAACCATCCTCCAAGCTTGGTATGTTCCATGGTGGGGTACTGGCCTCTGACATGTGGATTTAATTGGTTGTTAACATCTGAAATATGTATTATGATTGGTGCATAATATACAAATAATGGGATTCATAAGTGCACCAAGTTTCTATTGGATCAATATCTGTATCCAGTTAGTCTAATTTTGAATAAAAAAGGCATTCTTTTGTTCAAGCTTCAGGACAGTTTGGTGACAGTGGCCACGTTGTTCTCCTTGTGCACAAGTAAATGACGTGTGATTGAGGAACGAGTGAGAGGCTGCAGAGTCCAGTTAATCAACAATGACTCAGTGAACCTATAGAGTTTACTTCATTAAATATATTTAAGATATGGTTGAATAGGTTTCACACAGCTAGGCAATAAAGGGTTATCGGAGAAAGATTCCGGGCAAATGGGGCTCATCAGCCGTGGATGGAAGCTCATCTAGGAGACGGAAAACTCTGATCTCAAACCCTCGCTGCTTTGCGGTTATACCCATTCACGGGGGAGGCTTCGGGAGTAAACTCTGAGCAAAGGTCCAGACCTGGAGTTCCTTAGGCAGTCCCATGTTGAGTTCATCGCTGACCGGAAACTCCAGCAACACCACTGGTGCCAAACTGTATCAGTATCTGCCATTCCTTTGGATTCATCGGCTGCCTGGAGCCTGTTACATGGGCAACAGCTTGCTCTCCATATCGTACTGGCTTGCACATTGAAACTTAGACAGCTAGACGCTGTCAACCCCAACCAAGAAGACCCTGTCCGGGGGAAAGGTTGTGGGTGGGGCTGAGTCCACGACCAGATATGCCTTGACCTTGTTGAATGGTGGAGCAGGCTCAACGAGTTGGATGACCACTCCTGCTCCGGTTTCTTACGCTTACTTCGAAGATGTACAATGATTCATCTCCTGACGCACTGCCGCTGCTGGTGGAGCTGCTGCCTTGTGGCTCCACAGACCCAGGTTTGAGCTTGACTGGTGTTGTCCGTGTGGAGTCTGCATGTTCTCCGGGTGGCTGCATGGTTCACCTTGGGTGACCATAATAGCACATATGACTTGTGGCGAGGGCTGCATACCATCGCAGACTTCAAAGCCAAACATTGTGGTGCCACCAACATCACAGCCTCTCTCCAGATGAGCTCAGTCACCTTCATGCTCAGTTCGATGTCGCTAACTCTGAGCCTCCAAGGAAAACCACCGCTGCAACCTGCAACCTGGTCATCTCTGAGGCTGAGGTACGTAGATGCATCCAATGAGTGGACAGTCGCAAGGCTGCGGGACCGGACGGCATCCCAGGGCGAGTACTCAGGATGGGCACAGCACAACTGGCAGGTGTGTTTACAGACATTTTTAATCTCTCCCTCTCCCAGTGTAGATCGCCCTCCTACTTCAAAATATCCACCATTGTCCCTGCACACAGAAAGACCAAGGTAACTGGTGTCCTGTTGCACTCGCCTCAATAATAAGCAAATGCTTTGAGAAGCTGGTCAAAGATTACATCTGCCGCTTGCTACCACCCAAACTGGACCCCCTACAATTCATTGACTGTTCTATTTATTATAAATTACTATGATTGAACTTTGTTCATTTAAATGGAGACATAATGTAAAGATTTTTACTCAAGTATTTGAAAGATGTAAGAAATAAAGTCAATTCAATTCAGATTCAAATTCATAAGACATAGGAGCAGAATTAGATCATTAAACCCATCGAGTCTGCTCTGCCATTCCATTACGGCTGTGTTATTAACCATCTCAACCCATTCTCCTGTCTCCTCCCCGTAACCTCCCCATTACTAATCAAGAAAATACCTAACCTCAGCTTTAAAATATACCTAATGACTTGCCACCACAGCCATTTGTGGCAACGAATTCCACAGATTTTGGCTAAAGAAATATCTTCTCATCTTTGTTCTAAGTGGTCGTTCCTCTATACTGAGGCTGTGTCCTTTGGTCCTAGACTCTCCCATTACAGGAAACAGCCTCTCCACATTAGCCTTTCCAATATTCGATAGGTTTCATTGAGATCCCCTCTCATTCTTCTAAACTCCAATGAGTACAGACCCAGTGGCATTAAACACTTCTCATGTGTTAACCCTTTCATTCCCAGAATCATTCTTGTGACCCTCTGTTGGACCCTCTCCAATGTCAGTACATCCTAGATAAGTGGCCCAAAACTGCTCACAATATTCCAAGTGCAGTCTGACCAATGCCTTATAAAGCATTAAATCCTTGCTTTTATATTCTAGTCCTCTCGAAATGAATGCTCATATTGTATTTGCCTTTCTTACTACGACTCAACCTGTAAGTTAACCTTTAGGGAATCCTGCACGAAGGGTCCCAAGTCCCTTTGCATTTCTGATTTCTGAATTTACTCCCTGTTTATAAAGTAGTCTACACTTTTATTCCTTGTACCAAAGTGCATGACCATACACTTCACTGCACTGTGAAGTTTGAACACCAACTTACTGAAATGTATTGATGTTTGGAATTGTTTAGTAAAGTTGTCCCAAATGGATATCGGCAAACTCGTCGGAATGGATTTCAAATGTGAACACATTCATTTCGGTGCTGACAAAGGAAAGGATAGTACCTTTGTAAATGGTGAAAATCAGGAAACAATGGAAATACAAGGAGAAAATTCTGTGAATGCACAGCAAGTCGGGAAGCATCTGTGAAGTATCGGGCTGAGTCCACTACTCTCTACAGCTTCTTTGAAGTAGTACAAATGAAAAGCAATACCTGGGTGCAGATTATAATGTTGCAGGTAGAGAGAAACTTACTGCCTGTTACTCTTCTGGCATTTAGGGCAGTAATGAAGGTCCTCCATTGTTCAATGTTCAAGGCCTCCTTCTCGTGCCAGAAGTTTCCTCTTTGTTTTCACTGCTGTCAGGCATGCAAATCCCAGGTGGAGACTCGGGAATACTGTCACACTCAGGTGTAGAAGGATTCTTCATTGGTGTTTCTGAAGAATTTTGTTTACCAGTCAAGGTTGTTAGCCCTGAGCTAAATCACTCAAATGTGGAGGACCAGTGGACCACTGTTAGTCTGGCTTCTACCCTTTGACCTGTTTGGCATGGGTGATGCTACCAAATGGCAAATCACAAGTCCTGGCTCCAGCTCTCTGGAGGCATGATAGCCTCCAAACCACAACTAGGTTGTGGTCCTCTTGAAGAAGTTACAGAGAAAACTCGAAGTATGCATACATCATCAGGTACAATCCAGAGATTTGTTTTCTTACAAGCATTCACAATGAAACACAGAAATACAATAGAATCAGTGGAAAACTATGCACACAGACTTGAATCAGGTTTATTATCATTAGCATGTGTTGTGAAGTTTCTTAACTTAGCAGCAGCAGTTCAATGCAATACATAATATAGAAGAAATAATAAATAGGTAAATCAATTACAGTATGTGTACATTGAATAGATTAAAAATTGTGGAAAAAACAAATACTGTTTATTAAAAAATTGAGGTAGGGTCCAAGGGTTCAGTGTCCATTTAGGAATTGGACAGCAGACATGAAGAAGCTGTTCCTGAGTCGCTATGTGTGTGCCTTCAGGGTTCTGTATCTCCTACCTGATGGTAACAGTGAGAAAAGGGCATGCCCTGGGAGATAGGGGTTCTTTAATAATGGACACTGCCTTTCTGAGACACCGCTCCTTGAAGATGTCCTGGGTACTTTGTGGACTAGTACCCAAGATGGAACTGACTAAACTTACAACACTCTGCAGCTTCTTTCGGTTCAGTGCAGTAGCCAACCCCTCCACACCAGACAGAGGTGCAGCCTGTCAGAATGCTCCCCATGCTATATCTATAGAAGTTTTTGAGTGTATTCGTTGACGTACCAAATCTCTTCAAACTCCTAATGAAGTATAGCAGCTGTCTTGCCTTCTTTATAGCTGCATCGAGATGTTGGGACCAGGTTAGATCCTCAGAGATCTTGACACCCAGGAACTTGAAGCTGCTCACTCTCTCCACTTCTGATTCCTCTATGAGGACTGGTATGTGCTCCTTCTTTTACTCTTCCTGAAGTCCACAATCAGTTCTTTCAACTTACTAATGTTGAGTGCCAGGTTGTTGCTGTGACAACACTCCACTAATTGGCATATCTCACTCCTGTACGTCCTCTTGTCACCATCTGAGATTCTACCAATAATGGTTAATTCATCAGCAAATCTATAGATGGTATTTGACCTGTGCCTAACCACACAATCATGGGTATAGAGAGTAGAAGAGTAGAGCAATGGGCTAAGCACACACCCCTGAGGTGTAACAGTGTTGATCATCAGTGAGGAGGAGATGTTATCACTAATCCACACAGATTGTGGTCATCTGGTTAGGAAGTCAAGGATCCAATTGCAGAGGGAGGTACAGAGACCCAGGTTCAGCAACTTCTCAATCAGGATTGTGGGAATGATGGTGTTAAATGCTGAGCTATAGTCAATGAACAGCATCCTGACTTAGGTGTTTGTGTTGTCCAGGTGGTCTAAAGCCGTGTGGAGAGCTATTGAGATTGCATTTGCCATTGACCTACTGTGGCAATAGGCAAATTGCAATGGGTCCAGGTCCTTGCTGAGGCAAGAGTTCAGTCTAGTCATAACCAACCTCTCAAAGCATTTCATCACTGTTGATGTGAGTGCTACCAGGTGATAGTCATTAAGGCAGCCCACATTATTATTCTTAGGCACTGGTTGCCTTTTTGAAGCAAGTGGGTACTTCCGCCCATAGCAGTGAGAAGTTGAAAATATCCTTGCATACTCTCACCAGTTGGTTGGCACAGGTTTTCAGAGCCTTACCATGGACTCCATCGGGACCTTCCACCTTGCGAGGGTTCACTCTCTGTAAAGACAGCCTAACATCGGCCTCTGAGACAGAGATCACAGGGTCATCAGGTGCAGCAGGGATCTTCACAGCTGTAGTGGTCTTGTAGCTATACTGACAAACAACTGACATATAAAAGAAGAGAAATAGTGCAAATACACAAAAAAATTATTTATTTATAAGTGAAAACATGATTTGGAGTCCTACACAGCAAGTCTATCGATTGTGAATCGGTTCAGTGTTGAGGTGAAAGAGTAATACAGGTAGACAAGGTGCACGAGCCATGAAGAAATATCTGAGAATGAGTCCATTTTATGGTGCTAAGGGGCTGTTCAATAGTCCTATAACAGTGAAGCTGTCCTTGAGCCTGGTGGTACGTGCTTTCAGGATTTTGTATCTTCCGTCCAATAGATTATTAACAAGGTTAGTGTTTCAACTGAGAGTTAACTACTGACTAGTTTGCCTCTGTCATAGCAATTACTGGTTATGATCCAAGTGCAACAGTCACCTGTCCTTCGCCCACTTGTTTTCCTGGGCTACGGTTCGATGGTATACCGGTACTGTGCAGACCAGCCAACATGTCCCAGCAGTGTGCTCATGGTAAGCTGAACGGAGGCCTTCTCCCACCCTCTCCTCACTGTCGCTGCCCCCTTCCACCCCGCACCTCACACAGTTCCCCTGTCGGTATGACTCCAGTAATCCCTCTCACCGAGGCTCTCTTCTCACAGCTGCTCCACAGTTTTCTGATGGACTCTGCTGCTCGGAGCAATGAGGAGGATATGACCCTTGCCCTGAAGGCAATTGGCAATGCAGGGCAGCCAGCGAGCATGAAGTATATCGTGAAACTCTTACCCGGCTCCCAAGCACCGGCCGCCAACGTCCCGCTCAAAATCCAAGTCGACGCTGTCATGGCGCTGCGTAACATTCTGAGGAAAGACCCAACAAAGGTAACAAGGAATAGTAATAGCTTACAACGATTAAGCTGGCATTTGCCATCTTCATTTGGTTTACTGTCTCAGTATTAATGTAAATAGAACTAGAGGAGAACAGTTTCTTCCCTGAACTCGATGGATTAAAAAGAATCTCATTAAAACCTATCGAATCTCAAAAGGTATAGACAGAGTGGGCACGGAGAAGATGTTTCCAACAGTGGCAGAGTAAAGGACCAGAGGGCAGAGCCTCAGAACAGAAGGATGTCCATTTAGAACAGAGATGAGAAGGAATTTCTTTAGTGAGAGGGTGGTGAATCTGTGGAGTCTAGGGGGCTGTGGAGGCCAATATTTATTTATTAGTAATATAATAGCAATTAATAATAATAAGTGATGTAATTAAAGAATAATTAATATATTATTAAGTAGCCCTTTCCTACCCAATTGGCCTGTACCACCCAATTACACCCATGTGACAAATTAATCTACTAACTCATATGTCTTTGGACTATGGGAGGAAGCTAGAGCACACAGAAGAAACCTATGTGGTCGTGGGGAGAATGTACAAACTCTTTACAGAGAGCAGCGGGAATCAAACCTTGGTCACTGGCACTGTAATGACACTACACTGCCATGCTGCCTTGTATTTAAGGCAGAGATTGATATGCCTGTGACTGTGGAGTGGGTGAACAGTTATTGGCAGAAGTGGGTGAAGAAAAAATATCAACCATGATTGAATGGTGGAACAGACTCAGTGGGCCGAATGGCCTAATTCTGCACATTATGGTAAAGGGAAAGAGATTTAGAGGAGGTCTGAGAGGAACCTCCTTCATCCAGATGGTGCTGAAGGCCTGGAATGCACTGCTGAAGAGAGTGATGACGGCAGAGTCACTGACAGAAGAGTCCAGTCAACCCTTAGAATTGTCCAAGCAGGACACTCCTTGGGCCATGAGCTGGGAGATGGAAATAACACAGATGGGTGCCCACTGTTCAATGTGGTTGTGATGGGCGGAATAGCCTGTGGTTATGGTGTGTGATTCTGTAACTTAAAGGAATACACTAGCAGCTGGAGGAACTCAGCAGGTCAAGCAGCATCTGTGGAGGGAAAGGGACGGCCGATGTAGGCTGTCTGTCAGGAGTGGGAGACAGAGAGAGAAACTGGTATAAAGAGATGGGGGAAGGGGTAGGGCAAGAGCTGGCAGGTGGATCCAGAGCGGGAGGAGGGGTTGTGGGGACGTTAGGCAGATGGAGGAGGGAGGACTGGGAATAGCAGCAGAGGCTGGGGAGGTGATGGGTGGAGGTGATAAAGGGTCTCATTTGGTGGGAATTGATAGGCAAGGAAGATGGAGTGCAGAACTCATGAACGTTCTCAGCCCAAAATGTCAACTGTTTATTCCTTGCTGCCTTACCTGAAAGATGAAATGCTTTAACGGAAACTGAGGGGGGAATTTACTCACTCACTGGTGCTGAGTGTGTGGAACAAGCTGCCAGTAGATGTGAAGGATGAGAGTTCGATTTCAACATTTAAGAGAAGTTTGGATAAGTACATGGATGGGAGGGGTAACAGGGCCCCTGTGTGCAGGTTGATGGGAATAGGCAGATTAATGGTTTGGTATGGACGAGGTGGACCACAGGACCTGTTTCTCTGTTGTAGTTTTTTACGACTATGAACAACCAAAAGACCCAACCACAAACAACAACCACCCCTTCATGGATCCTAGATCAGCCAGCTGAGGACCCACCAACTTCTTCACTCAGAGGTTGATGAGAGTGTGGAACGAGCTGCCAGCACAAGTGGTGGATGTGCGGTTGATTTCAACATTTGAGAGAAGTTTGGATAGGCACATGGATGGGAGGGTTATGGAAGATTATGGTCCGGGTGCAGGTTGATGGGACTAGGCAGATTAATGGTTGACTGTTAATTCATCTCCATAGATGCTGCCTGATCTGATGAGTTCCTCCAGCATTTTGCAGGTGTTGCTCTGGATTTCCAGCAGCTGCAGAAGCTCTCCTGTTTCTGTGTTGTCACAAAACATGACTCCATGACTCTAACCCCTTAAGAGAACATCTTACTCAATTCAAGTGATCACACTTCTGACCTGCTGAGTTCCTCCAGCAATTTGTGTGTGTTAATCTGGCTTTCCAGCATCTGCAGAATCTCCTGTGTTGTTGCAAGAATGACTCTGTTCCTCTGTTGATACAGGTGCAATCTGTAACCCTGCGGGTATTTATGAACAAACAAAATCACCCTGAACTAAGAATGTCTGCTTGTGCGGTCTACCTGTATACCAAGCCTCCTCTGAATGCTGTGCTCATTCTCGCCAATTCTTTGCTGAAGGAGACCAACTTGCAGGTGGCAAGTTTTGCCTACTCACTGCTAAGGTCGCTGTCAAGAAGTTCCCTCCCATCCCTCAACCCCCTGTGAGTTCATGGCTCCAGCTGGAAGGGGCATGTTATTGATAAGACTTCTTGCCTAGGGAAGTGTATGGTCATGCACTTTGGTAGAACGAATAGAGACACTGGCTTTTCTCTAAACTGGGACTGAGTTAAGATAGCACAGGTGCAAAGGGACTTGGGAATCCTCGTGCAGGATTCCTTAAAGGTTAACTTGCAGCTTGAATCGGTGGTAAGGAAGGCAAATGCAATGTTAGCAGTCATTCGAGAGGACTCGAATGTACGTAAAAGCATGGTTATGATGCTGAGCATGGTTATAAAGCATTGATCAAACCACCCTTGGAGTATTGTGAACAGCTTTGGGCCCCTTATCTAAGAAAAGTTGCGCTGGTGTTGGAGAGGGTCTAGAGAAGGTTTCAGAGAATGATTGGGTTAACATACAAGAAGTGTTTAACTCCAGGCCTGACTTGCTGGAGTTTAGAAGAATGGGGTGGGGGGGGGAGGGGAAGGGGGATCCTTAATGAAACTTATTGAACATAGAAAGTGTGGATGTGGAGATGAAGTTTCGTAGAGTGGGAGAGTCTAGGATTAGAGGGCACAGTCTCAGAACAGAGAAATGTCCATTTAGAACAGAGATGAGGAGACATTTCTTTAGCCAGCAGGTGGTGAACATGAAGAATTCATTGCCACATACAGCTGTGAAAGCCAAGTCATTGTGTATATTTAAAGTGGAATTTGATAGGTTCTTGATTAGTCAGGGCTTGAGCCAATATGGGGAGAAGGCAGGAGAATGGGTTTTAGAAGGACAATAAATCAGCCATGATGGAGTGGGGGGCAGACTCAATGGGCCAAACGGCCAAATTCTGCTTCTATGTTTTATAGTCTTTGGTTCTAACATAACTCCTGTTCTTATGACAGGGCTGCTGCTAGCAAGATGGCTTTGAAACTCTTGGAGGCCAGATATGACCGGCTTGGCTTGCAGTTCAGCCACGGTTTTCATCTTGATGTGTTCAGCTGTAAGTGTGGTCACAGTCTATTACTTTTTATTTATTACTTATCTTGTTCATTGTCAAGGCAAGTATTTATAACTCAACTCTTACTGACTAATTCCCAAGTTCAAAGACAATATTAAACTGGGGAAAAAAGTGCAAGAAGATTTGCAAGGATGGTTTTGGCTGGAGACATCATCTGAACTCTTTTCCATCGATGCTGCCTGGCCAGCTGAGTTCCTCCAGCATTTTGTGTGTGGCTTGGATTTCCAGCATCTGCAAATCCCCTCTTGTTTGCGAGATGTTGTCTAACTTAGAGTGAGACAGGCTAGGACTTTATTCCTTGGAGTCTAGGAGTGAGGTAGAGGGACATAAAACCATGAGGGGTATTGATGGGGTGAATGCTTTCAGTCTTTTCCCCATGGAAATGAAACAAAAAACCTGAGGGGATAGTTTTAAGCTGAGGAGATCTGAGGGGTAAGTTTAATTTCAAGTTTAATTGTCATTCAACATGAACACCTTTGAATACAGTCAAATGATACAGTGTTCCTCTGGGCTCAAAGTGCAAAACTCATTTCTGACGGGACACAGCACAAGACACACAGTACAAATAAGATAGCAGTAAACATGCATTCACATAAAGAACACTATATAAAAAAAAGTATATAATATAGCCTTGGATGTTGTCGGCAAGAGCAAGCCTGCAGCAGATGAATGCAACCCAGCTTGCCTCCCGAAGATGTAGAGGAGAAGGAAGAAAAAGATAATAAAGTTGATCGCATCGTTAGGGATAAACAGAAGAAAAGGTGGAGAGTTTCTTAACTGCATCTATTTTAATGCTAGGAGCATTGTAAGAAAGGTGGATGAGCTTAGAGCATGGATTGATACCTGGAAATATGGTGTTGTAGCTATTAGTGAAACATGGTTGCAGGAGGGGTGTGATTGGCAACTAAATATTCCTGGAGTTCGTTGCTTCAGGTGTGATAGAATCGGAGGGACAAGAGGAGGAGGTGTTGCATTGCTTGTCCGAGAAAATATTACAGCGGTGCTTTGGCAGGATAGATTAGAGGGCTCGTCTAGGGAGACTATTTGGGTGGAATTGAGGAATGGGAAAGGTGTAGTAACACTTATAGGGGTGTATTATAGACCACCTAATGGGGAGCGAGAATTGGAGGAGCAAATTTGTAAGGAGATAGCAGATGTTTGTAGCAAGCACAAGGTTGTGATTGTGAGAGATTTTAATTTTCCACACATAGACTGGGAAGCCCATTCTGTAAAAGGGCTAGATGGTTTGGAGTTTGTAAAATGTGTGCAGGGTAGTTTTTTGCAGCAATATATAGAGGTACCGACTAGAGAAGGGGCAGTGTTGGATCTCCTGTTAGGGAATGAGATAGGTCATTCAATATAATTAAATATAATTATGGAGAAAGATAGGTCTGGACACAGGGTTGAGATCTTTGATTGGAGAAAGGCTAATGTTGAGGAGATGTGAAAGGATTTAGGAGGAGTGGATTGAGACAATTTGTTTCATGGGAAGGATGTAATAGAGAAATGGAGGTCATTTAAAGGTGAAATTTTAAGGGTACAGGATCTTTATGTTCCTGTTAGTTTGAAAGGAAAGGTTAAAAGTTTGAGAACGCCATGGTTTTCAAGGGATATTGGAAACTTGGTTCAGAAGAAGAGGGAGATCTATAATAAATATAGGCAGCATGGAGTAAATGAGGTGCTTGAGGAATATAAAGAATGTAAAAAGAATCTTAAGAAAGAAATTAGAAAAGCTAAAAGAAGATACGAGGTTGCTTTGGCAAGTAAGGTGAAAATAAATCCGAAGGGTTTCTACAGTTATATTAATAGCAAAAGGATAGTGAGGGATAAAATTGGTCCCTTAGAGAATCAGAGTGGACAGCTATGTGTGGAGCCGAAAGAGATGGGGGAGGTTTTGAACAATTTATTTTATTTGGTATTCACTAAGGAGAAGGATATTGAATTGTGTAAGGTAAGGGAAACAAGTAGGGAAGTTATGGAAACTATGACAATTAAAGAGGAGGAAGTACTGGCACTTTAAAGGAATATAAAAGTGGATAAATCTCCGGATCCTGACAGGATATTCCCTCGGACCTTGAGGGAAGTTGGTGTAGAAATAGCAGGGGCTCTGACAGAAATATTTCAAATGTCATTAGAAATGGGGATGGTGCCAGAGGATTGGCATATTGGTCATGTAGTTCCATTGTTTAAAAAGGGTTCTAAGAGTAAACCTAGTAATTATAGGCCTGTCAGTAGTGGGTAAATTAATGGAAAGTACTCTTAGAGATGGTATATATAATTATAGAAACATAGAAAATAGGTGCAGGAGTAGGCCATTTGGCCCTTCGAGCCTGCACCACCATTCAGTATGATCATGGCTGATCATCCAACTCAGAACCCTATACCTGCTTTCTCTCCATACCCCCGATCCCTTTAGCCACAAGGGCCATATCTAACTTCCTCTTAAATATAGCCAATGAACCGGACTCAACTGTTTCCTGTGGCAGAAAATTCCACAGATTCACCACTCTCTGTGTGAAGAAGTTTTTCCTCATCTCGGTCCTAAAAGGCTTCCCCTTTATCCTTAAACTGTGACCCCTCATTCTGGACTTCCCCAATATCGGAAACAATCTTCCTGCATCTAGCCTATCCAATCCCTTTAGAATTTTATACGTTTCAATAAGATCCCTCCTCAATCTTCTAAATTCCAGTGGGTATAAGCCTAGTCGATCCAGTCTTTCTTCATATGAAAGTCCTGCCATCCCAGGAATCAATCTGGTGAACCTTCTTTGTACTCCCTCTATGGCAAGAATGTCTTTCCTCAGATTAGGGGACCAAAACTGCACACAATATTCTGGGTGTGGTCTCACCAAGGCCTTGTACAACTGCAGTAGAACCTCTCTGTTTCTGTACTCAAATCCTTTTTGCTATGAATGCCAACATACCATTTGCCTTTTTCACCGCCTGCTGTACCTGCATGCCCACCTTCAATGACTGGTGTACAATGACACCTAGGTCTCGTTGCATCTCCCCTTTTCCTAATTGGCCACCGTTCAGATAATAATCTGTTTTCCTGTTCTTGCAACCAAAGCGGATAACCTCACATTTATCCACATTAAATTGCATCTGCCATGAATTTGCCCACTCACCTAACCTATCCAAGTCACCCTGCATCCTCTTAGCATCCTCCTCACAGCTAACACTGCTGCCCAGCTTTGTGTCATCCGCAAACTTGGAGATGCTGCATTTAATTCCCTCATCTAAATCATTAATATATATTGTAAACAACTGGGTCCCAGCACTGAGCCTTGCGGTACCCCACTAGTCGCTGCCTGCCATTCTGAAAAGGTCCCATTTACACCCACTTTTTGCTTCCTGTCTGCTAACCAATACTCTATCCACATCAATACCATACCCCCAAAACCATGTGCTTTAAGTTTGCACACCAATCTCCTGTGTGGGACCTTGTCAAAAGCATTTTTGAAAATCTAAATATACCACATCCACTAGCTCTCCCCTATCCACTCTACTAGTTACATCTTCAAAAAATTCTATAAGATTCATCAGACATGATTTTCCTTTCACAAATCCATTGTCAGATGATTTCACCTCTTTCCAAATGTGCTGTAACCACATCTTTGATAATCAACTCTAGCATTTTCCCCACCACCAATGTCAGACTAACTGGTCTATAATTCCCCGGTTTCTCTCTCCCTCCTTTTTTAAAAAGTGGGGTTACATTAGCCACCCTCCAATCCTCAGGAACTAATCCAGAATCTAAGGAGTTTTGAAAAATCATCACTAATGCATCCACTATTTCTTGGGCCACTTCCTTAAGCACTCTGGGATGCAGACCATCTGGCCCTGGGGATTTATCTGCCTTTAATCCCTTCAATTTACCTAACACCACTTCCCTACTAACATGTATTTCCCTTAGTTCCTCCATCTCACTAGACCCTCGGTCCCTTACTATTTCCGGAAGATTATTTATGTCCTCCTTAGTGAAGACAGAACCAAAGTAGTTATTCAATTGGTCTGCCATATCTTTGTTCCCTATGATCAATTCACCTGTTTCTGACTGTAAAGGACCTACATTTGGCTTGACCAATCTTTTTCTTTTCACATATCTATAAAAGCGTTTACAGTCAGTTTTTATGTTCCCTGCCAGCTTTCTCTCATAATCTTTTTTCACTTTCCTAATTAAGCCCTTTGTCCTCCTCTGCTGGTCTCTGAATTTCTCCCATTCCTCAGGTATGCCGCTTTTTTTTGCTGATTTATATCTGGATAGACAGGGTCTGATTAGGAACAGTCAGCATGGAAGGTCATGTTTGACAAATGTTATTGAACTTTTTGAAGCAGTTACAAGGAAAGTTGATGAGGATAAAGCAGTGGGTGTTGTCTATATGGACATCAGTAAAGCCTTTGACAAGGTTCCGCACGGGAGGTTAGTTAGGAAGGTTCAATCATTAGGTATTAATATTGAAGTAGTAAAATGGATTCAACAGTGGCTAGCTGGGAGATGCCAGAGAGTAGTGGTGGATAACTGTTTGTCAGGTTGGAGGCCGGTGACTAGTGGCGTGCCTCAGGGGTCTGTATTGGGTCCAATATTGTTTGTCATACACATTAATGATCTGGATGATGGGGTGGTAAATTGGATTAGTAAGTATGCAGATGATACTAAGGTAGGTGACATTGTGGATAATGAAGTAGGTTTTCAAAGCTTGCAGAGATTTAGGCCAGTTAGAAGAGTGGGCTGAACGATGGCAGAAGGAGTTTAATGCTGATAAGTGTGAGGTGCTACATTTTGGTAGGAATAATCCAAATAGGACATACATTGTAAATGGTAGGGCATTGAAGAATGCAGTAGAACAGAGTGATCTAGGAATAATGGTGCATAGTTCCCTGAAGGTGGAATCTCATGTGGATAGGGTGGTGAAGAAAGCTTTTGGTATGCTGGCCTTTATAAATCAGAGCATTGAGTATAGGAGTTGGGATGTAATGTTAAAATCAGAGCATTGAGTATAGGAGTTGGGATGTAATGTTAAAATTGTACAAGGCATTGTTAAGGCCGAATTTGGAGTATTGTGTACAGTTCTGGTCACCAAATTATAGGAAAGATGTCAATTAAATAGAGAGAGTACAGAGAAGATTTACTAGAATGTTACCTGGGTTTCAGCACTTAAGTTACAGGGAAAGGCTGAACAAGTTAGGTCTTTATTCTTTGGAGCATAGAACGTCGAGGGGGACTTGATAGAGGTATTTAAAATTAAGAGGGGGATAGATCGAGTTGACGTGGATAGGCTTTTTTCCATTGAGAGAAGGGGAGATTCAAACAAGAGGACATGATTTGAGAGTTAGGGAGCAAAAGTTTAAGGGTAACATGAAGGGGAATTTCTTCACTCAGAGAGTGGTAGCTGTTTGGAACGAGCTTCCAGTAGAAGTAGTAGAGGCAGGTTCAGTATTGTCATTTAAAGTAAAATTGTATAGGTATATGGACAGGAAAGGAATGGAGGGTTATGGGCTGAGTGCGGGCCAGTGGGACTAGGTGAGAGTAAGCATCGGCACGGTCTAGAAGGGCCGAGATGGGCCTGTTTCCGTGCTGTAATTGTTATATGGTCTGCTACTGAGTGAACATGGAGTACGGCACCGACTCCCACATGGACGCTGCATCACACCACCTCCAGCATTACCTCTCCTGCAAGCTAGCGTTAGAGAGCATGGAGCCAGCTGCCAGAGAGAGTGGTTGAAACAGGGACATTTACAACATTTAAAAGATACTTGGACAGATTCATGGATAGGAAAGGTTTGGAGGGACAAACATGAGAACATCTGCAGATGCTGGAATCCAGAGCAACTCTCACAAAATGCTGGAGAAGCTCAGAAGATTAGGCATCATCTACAGAAAAGAGTAAACAGTTGACATTTCAGGCTAAGACTGTGCATCAGGACTGGATAAAAAAGAAGATGAGATTAGAGGGGTATGGCCCCAATGTAGGAAAATGGAACCAGCTTAGACAGGGAATCTTGGTCACATTGACTATTTGGGCTGATCCATTGTCATTCAACCATGCATGAAGTTCCCTGAGTAAAGCCAAATGAAACAACGTTACTCCGCGGCCAAGGTGCAAAACACAATACCAACAGTTACAGACAGCACAAGGCACATCTGGCACATATAATTACAATACTGGTAAACACTGGGTGATAGGTTGGTGCTCCACTGGCCTGCAGGTCACCCTCGGGCACCTGTCAAGCCCCCGGATCAGAGTCATGTGAAGCCATGGTGGCAGGTGGTGGATTTCACAAGTCCTGACGCCAGGCAGACAATCTCTGAAGAGTATTGATAATGGCAGGGGGCACCAGTCTTGTTAAGACACTGCCCAGAAGGAGGCAATGGCAAACCACTGCTGTAGAAAAGTTTGCCCAGAACAATCATAGTCATGGTCATAGCCCATGTCATACAACACAGCACATAACGATGATGGTGACCTGTAAACATACATTCACACAAAAATAATGATCTAAAGGCCCCTGTGTGCCGTCCTGTGGAGTGGTGGTGTGTGGGAATGATGATCTAAAGGCCCCTGTGTGTCGTCCTGTGGAGTGGTGGTGTGTGGGAATGATGATCTAAAGGCGCCTGTGTGCCGTCCTGTGGAGTGGTGGTGTGTGGGAATGATGATCTAAAGGCCCCTGTGTGCCGTCCTGTGGAGTAGTGGTGTGTGGGAATGATGATCTGAAGGCCCCTGTGTGTTGTCCTGTGGAGTGGTGGTGTGTGAGAATGATGATCTAAAGGCCCCTGTGTGTCGTCCTGTGGAGTGGTGGTGTGTGGGAATGATGATCTGAAGGCCCCTGTGTGTCGTCCTGTGGAGTGGTGGTGTGTGGGAATGATGATCTGAAGGCCCCTGTGTGTCGTCCTGTGGAGTGGTGGTGTGTGGGAATGATGATCTAAAGGCCCCTGTGTGCCGTCCTGTGGAGTGGTGGTGTGTGGGAATGATGATCTGAAGGCCCCTGTGTGCCGTCCTGTGGAGTGGTGGTGTGTGGGAATGATGATCTAAAGGCCCCTGTGTGCCGTCCTGTGGAGTGGTGGTGTGTGGGAATGATGATCTGAAGGCCCCTGTGTGTTGTCCTGTGGAGTGGTGGTGTGTGGGAATGATGATCTAAAGGCCCCTGTGTGTTGTCCTGTGGAGTGGTGGTGTGTGGGAATGATGATCTAAAGGCCCCTGTGTGTTGTCCTGTGGAGTGGTGGTGTGTGGGAATGATGATCTAAAGGCCCCTGTGTGCCGTCCTGTGGAGTGGTGGTGTGTGGGAATGATGATCTAAAGGCCCCTGTGTGTCGTCCTGTGGAGTGGTGGTGTGTGGGAATGATGATCTAAAGGCCCCTGTGTGTCGTCCTGTGGAGTGGTGGTGTGTGGGAATGATGATCTAAAGGCCCCTGTGTGTCGTCCTGTGGAGTGGTGGTGTGTGGGAATGATGATCTGAAGGCCCCTGTGTGTCGTCCTGTGGAGTGGTGGTGTGTGGGAATGATGATCTGAAGGCCCCTGTGTGTCGTCCTGTGGAGTGGTGGTGTGTGGGAATGATGATCTAAAGGCCCCTGTGTGCCGTCCTGTGGAGTGGTGGTGTGTGGGAATGATGATCTGAAGGCCCCTGTGTGTTGTCCTGTGGAGTGGTGGTGTGTGGGAATGATGATCTAAAGGCCCCTGTGTGTTGTCCTGTGGAGTGGTGGTGTGTGGGAATGATGATCTAAAGGCCCCTGTGTGTCGTCCTGTGGAGTGGTGGTGTGTGGGAATGATGATCTAAAGGCCCCTGTGTGCCGTCCTGTGGAGTGGTGGTGTGTGGGAATGATGATCTAAAGGCCCCTGTGTGTCGTCCTGTGGAGTGGTGGTGTGTGAGAATGATGATCTAAAGGCCCCTGTGTGTCGTCCTGTGGAGTGGTGGTGTGTGGGAATGATGATCTAAAGGCCCCTGTGTGTCGTCCTGTGGAGTGGTGGTATGTGGGAATGATGATCTAAAGGCCCCTGTGTGTCGTCCTGTGGAGTGGTGGTGTGTGGGAATGATGATCTAAAGGCCCCTGTGTGTCGTCCTGTGGAGTGGTGGTGTGTGGGAATGATGATCTGAAGGCCCCTGTGTGTCGTCCTGTGGAGTGGTGGTGTGTGGATATTGTTGAAAGGAATAAGTGCACAGCAGAATGACCATCACATAGTAGAGCAGCTGCAGACAAACGCAATCCTGTTTGTTTTACACTGAGTGAACACTGGAAGGGTCACCCACAATCTGGCATGAACACTGCCTTCAGTGTTTCCCCCCCAGATGGCTAGAACAGACGACCCGTGACATGAGGGCTCGTTCCACGCTACGCCCAAAACCATGCGGCTCCTCTGCCATCGGTCTCGCCAACGAACCAGTGAACCAGACTTGTAGTATTCTACATTACCAACGTGCAACAAGATTTTGCGACCATAAGAAAAACACCCAAGGAAATAACTCTCACTGTTTGTGAGACTCTGATGCCTTCGTGTAGCGGATAGCAAAGTGGTCTACAACAAGTTCAACCAGCAACTCACTGACGAGGCTGACCTGCTGTACTTGATGCTTTTAGCATCTATCAGTGTCTTGCAATTGTTAACACGACGTTAAGAGCGAACAGTCACATCTTTGGTTGGAGTTGGAGAGGCCACAGTAACCATGTTTACCACCACCTTACCAGTCACAGCCTCTTCACACAGAGGACGGTGTGTACATGGACAGTAGTTGAGACAGGTAAAATAATGACATTTGAAAGTCATTCCGACTGGTGTGTGGACAGGTTTGGAAAGTTATGGATCAAATATGGGCAAATAGGAAAATATCAAGTGGGCACTTGGTCAGCATGGGCACGATGGACTGTTTTTGTGCTGTGTGGATCCATGACTTCAACTTCTTTTGAGAGGCTATTGGTCACACATTTTGCTGAATGACTGCATTCACTTTGGTGAAGGTGCTGCTGGGTGGACGTCCCAGAATTCAGACCCAGTGACGATAAAAATGGTGCCTAATTTGGCATGGACAAGTTGGGCTCTTTAACTCTATTAACATCTCTGTTGTCCTGTTAACGAGTGGTAGCACTTGGTTAATTAGCTCTTTCTCCTTGTGATGTAGATAAACTGATGGCAGGAGCATCTACTAAAGTTGTCCTTATGAAGGATGTGGGGAGCCTTATTCCATCCGTAGCAGCAGCCAAGGTTTCAGGATACACATTGGGAGTCTTTGCAGATCTTTTGGAGGTAATGTAACCTTCAGTTGATCAGCTCATCACAGCTTCCTATGGCAACTACTCAGCAAGTGACTGCAATAACTACAGAGTGTGTTGCAGACACAGCTCAGTACATCATGGAAGCCAGCCTCCCTTCCATGCACTTACTGCCTCGCTAAGTCAGCCTACATAATCAAAGACCCACCCACCCTGGACATGATCTCTTCTCCCCTCTCCCACTGCGCAGAAGATACAGAAACCAGAAAGCATGAACCACTGCCAGCACAGTCCAAGGGTTGTGCTGGGGCTAGCACACAACTATAGCCGCACTCCAGAGCCACAGAGCATGTCTGCAACTTACCAGCTCTAAGCTGTATGTCCTTGTTATGTGGGAGGAAACTGGAGAACCAGGAAGAAAGCCACATGGTCAGGGGGAGAACATAGAAACTCTTCACAGACAGCGGCGGCATTGAACAATTGTAAAACATACAGGAATCCTAACCACAACTCTACTGTGCCACCCCTGAAATAACTTGCCAATTCTTTCTGGTTTCTTGCTTGATCTCCTTTTTATCTGGAGTCCCCAAGATGCCCCATCCCATTATTCCCAATGTCAATTCAATTCTCCGCAGCTTCCCGAGGATAATGAATTCCAAGCGCTCGTGCCCCACCCTGAGGAAATGTTCCTTGCTTCATTCCTCACCAGGTTGGCTTACGAATGGAAGGTCTCCAGGAAGCGATCATGAAAAATCGGGAGAAGGTCCAGGGAATTCCCGACATGAAGCAAATCCAAAGCATTTTAAATAAGGTAAGGTCAAGCTGGCAGAGTGCCAGTGTTAGAGCAGGTCAGTGACATTAGACCTTCAGGCGATTTGTTCTCTTATCCTTGCTGTCCCATTCGGTATCATCCTTACTTTCTCGAACTATTCCCAAATCCTTTGATTCTCTTAATTTCTACAAACCTAGGCAAAGATTGCACTGGATTGATGCTTTTCCACAAAATTGGAAGTTAGAGGTTTAGCAATTTCTGGATGAGCACAGAGAGTAGGAAGGAAAATAGAACATGGAACAGTAAAGCAGAGGAACAGGCCCGTCTGTGGTGCTAAATTAAACTAGTTCTATCCATAAATGACCCACATCTCTCCATTCCTCCAACACAATCCACCTCGTTATGATCATTGTCTACCCGCGCCACACTTTTCTCTGTAATTGTTGCACTTGATTCTACATTCTGTTATTGTTTGACCTTGTGCTACCTCATTGCACTGCCATCAGATGATCCACATGAATGGTATGCAAGACAGGCTTTTCATTGTATGTGGCAATAGAGCTTGATTGCTCTGACCTCATGGCATCGCAATAGCTCACAAACAAATAACATCTCTAAGGAAGCTTGCTCAAGAGCCAAGGTACCAGTAAAGACAACAGACAAAAGCAATGTGGTGTACAGGATCATGTGTGGAGAATACAACATATGAACCATGATGCCCAGACAGGACGTGAGCTCTCTACTCCTTTACAGGAACACAAAATGGTGACGTGGAGACAGGATCCACTGGTTCACAAAGACCAAAAAGGACTCCACTTTAACTGGAACACTGCACAGGTTTCGATGCAGGCAAGCATGAAGCAGGCATGAGAACTCGTCTGATAACTCTGAAAACAAGCATATCCTCGCCTACCACCCCACCAGCCTCCAGATCCAACATATAATTCTCTGTAGCTTCTGCCACCTCCAACGGGATCCCACTATCAAGCACATCTTTCCCTCCCCTCCCCCTTTCTGCTTTCCGCAGGGATCGCTCCCTACGTGACTCCCTTGTCCATTCATCCCCCCCATCCCTTCCCACCGATCTCCCTCCTGGCACTTATCCTTGCAAGCGGAACAAGTGCTACACCTGCCCTTATACCTCCTCCCTCACCACCATTCAGGGCCTCAGACAGTCTTTCCAGGTGAGGCAACACTTCACCTGTGAGTCAGCTGGTGTGGTATACTGCGTCCGGTGCTCCCGGTGTGGTGTTTTATATATTGGTGAGACCCGACGCAGACTGGGAGACCGTTTCGCTGAACACCAGAGAAAGCAGGATCTCCCAGTGGCCACACATTTTAATTCCACGTCCCATTCCCATTCTGATATGTCTATCCATGGCCTCCTCTACTGTCAAGATGAAGCCACACTCAGGTTGGAGGAACAACACCTTGTATACTGGCTGGGTAGCCTCCAACCTGATGGCATGGACATTGACTTCTCTAACTTCTGTTAATGCCCTTCTTACCTCACCTCTGATATATTTAGTTGTTTTTTTTCCCCTCCCTTTTTCTTTCTCTCTCTGCCCATCACTCTGCCTGTTCTCCATCTCCCTCTGGTGTTCCCCTCCCCCTTTCTTTCTCCCTAGGCCTCCCATCCCATGATTCTTCCCCTTCTCCAGCTCTGTATCACTTTCGCCAATCACCTTTCCAGCTCTTAGCTTCACCCCACCCCCTCCGGTCTTCTCCTATCATTTCGCATTTTCCCCTCCCCCCTCCTACTTTCAAATCTCTTAGTATCCCTCCTGTCAGTTAGTCCTGACGAAGGGTCTCGGCCCGAAACGTCGACAGCGCTTCTCCCTATAGATGCTGCCTGGCTTGCTGTGTTCCACCAGCATTTTGTGTGTGTTGCATATCAAAATAAACACCATGTATGAACCCCTAAGAGCCAAAGAAATGTGAAACTGTAGAATTCGAAGGTCAACTGAAGGGGTGGCCAGTCAGGACCGGGGCAAGCGAATGGGGGCCTATAAAAATACGAGCAGTCCTGCAGAGGAACGCCAATAACCATGCTCTGAGGTTGTCACTTTGGTGATGAAATGTCTGCAAGCTAAATGCTAAGCTCTGTAACACTGTAACATCAAGCGCCTCAACCCGAACTCGCAATTTCTCAACCATCCTAAATAAATATGTCTCTACCAATATTCAGATACCATCTAAAACTCTCTTAAATGCTTCTGTCATATCTGCCTCCACCACCACCCCTGACAGCGCATTCTAGCCACCCACCACTCTGGCTTTTAAAAAAAAAACTTGCCCAGCAGATCTCCTTTAAACCTTCGCTCGGTCATCTTAAGTGAATATCTTCCAGTCTACAACATTTACACTCTGGGGCAAAAGGACTCTGTCTTCCTTGTCTATGCCTCTAATAATTTTGTAAGTTTCCAACGTAAGTTCTCAATCTTTTTATGCCATGGACCAATACCATTAAGAAAAGATTACCAGTACCGTTAACTGTGGATCCCAGGTTGGGAACCCTTTGTGGAGAGGAAGGCAAATGTAAAGGTGGCATTCATTTTGAGATAACTAGAATATAAAAACAAAGATGTAATGCTGAAGCTTCGTAAGGTATTGGTCAGACCACACTTGGAGTATTGTGAACAGTTTTGGGTCCCCTATCCAAGCCTCAGAAGCTCCAGATAAAACAAACCAAGTTTGATGAAGCTCTCCTTATGGCTCATACCCTCTAATACAGGCTGCATCCTGGTGAATCTCTTCTGCACCCTCTCTACATCTTCCCTGGAATGGGGTGACCATAACTGCACAGGGTAAAAAGGATGGTGAGGGTGAGAGTCATGGCAAGGTTTGTCACAGGGTGGAGAACAAACAGGGACAATGGCTGAAGACAGAAGTACTAGCTGGTCTTGGGATTTAACAGTGCAGGAGATGGGTCTAGGACAGGGGTCAGCAACCTTTACCACTGAAAGAGCCACTTGGACCCGTTTCCCACAGAAAAGAAAACACTGGGAGCCGCAAAACCCGTTTGACATTTAAAATGAAATAACACTGCATACAACGTTTTGTTTTGCCTTTATGCTATGTATAAACAAACTATAATGTGTTGCATTTATGAAATTGATGAACTCCTGCAGAGAAAACGAAATTACATTTCTGCATGCAACAAAAACATTTTGAACTCCGAAAAAAAGACGTTGGGTTGAAGGTTACTTTTAGGTAAAATACTCAACGTCTATTTTAGTCCTTCTTGTATTTATGAAAAACGCCAAACTTAAATTTGCCGCCAGCAGCAAACCAAAAATAACGTCAGCCAGCTGTCAACCTGAAAAATAAAAGGACTATTTCACTGAACAATGAAAACATATGAATATACGTAAAATAATAGGCAATTAAAATATTTATCATACTTGTTCAGGTTGACTCACACCTGACAATGCAGTCGTATTCAGTAGGGATGGATCGATGCTTAGGGGAGTGAAAGGGAAGGATAATGTGTTTTTTTCCTCTCTGAACTCACAGAAGCGTTTCCCAAACGATGTTTGCATTGCGATGATTGCAGAACGTAAATACTCCGAATTCATCATGTCATGACCTTCTTTGAACTCTCTCAAATTAGGGAAGTGAGACAATGTGCCTTTCTGTAAATCTCTGGCAAGCAACGTCAACTTGCGCTCGAATGCCAAAACATCCTCCAACATGTGCAGGGCTGTACGTCCTTACCCCTGAAGAGCTGTGTTCAGCGTGTTCAGGTGCGCTGTCATGTCTACCATGAAGTGTAGCTTTTCCAGCCACTCTGGCTGTTCCAGCTCAGGAAAGGTGGGCCCTTTGCTGCCCAGGAAAGTTTTCACTTCTTCCAGACATGCGACAAAGCGTTTCAGCACCTCCACTCTGGACAGCCAGCGATAAAAACACGTTGTAGCGGTGAGCTACACGCAGTCAGTAAACTGCAGTCAAAGATAGCTTTATTCGAACTAAACAGCCTTGCTTTTAAGCCTCCCTCAACCCAGCCCCCCATGGACGCGGATGCTGCAAAAGACACGTACTCACAAACCCCCGTAGGCTATCTCCCTTAGCCTGAACACTGGCTAATTGTGAGCCGGTTCGGATGTGTCAGGAAATGGGTCGCCACAACGTCTTATTTGGATTGTACAAGATCACCATAATCTTCAAATTTAGAATTACATTTCAAAAACTAACAAACTAACATAAAATACATTTTAATTAAATACTGACCAATTATTTCCCAAAGTAACAGGGAGCCACAGCACAGACGTAAAAGAGCCACATGTGGCTCTGGAGCCGCGGGTTGCCAACCCCCGGTCTAGGAGATGTAATTAAATGGTCTTGGACCAAAACTTTGACAGTTCATTTCCCGCTACAGATGTTGCCTGACCCACTGAGTTCCTCCTATGTATTGCTGATTACTCCAGGTTCCAGCATCTGCAGTCAGAGTTTGAAGCAAATTTATTATCAAAGTACATACACATGGGGTGATTGATAAGTTTGTGGCCTAAAGTAGAAGGAGATTAGTTATACAGCTCTCATTACATGCACATGCAGGTCAACTCTGAGTGATTATGCAGAAAGTTTGAAGCTAATATCTCCTTCTACCTTAGGCCACGAACTTATCAATCACCCCTGATGAGTTATTAACTCATTCTGGCCTGTGATGCAGCCAGTCAATATATTCTTCACAATGCATACATAGAGGTTTATCAAAGTTTTGGATATCATGCTGAATCTTTGCAGTTGCACATACCTGTTGGGCCCAGGGCAGGTCCTCTGAAATAACACAGGTTCCTATGTTTCAAAGTACTGCTGTCAGTGTTTGAATTCTTATGTTGTGTATTCATTTTTTCAACAGATCCCCAATTTAAAATCTGTGCCAGAGAAAGTCCCACTTGCTTCAGCATACCTGAAAGTATTTAATCAAGAAATCGCCTTTGTCGATTTCAGAAAGGATTATATTCACAAAGTGATCGAGGTAAGAGATAGCTTTGTCAATTCTCCTGCGACTGATGTAATTTAGACTATAGAACATACTCTCAGTGGTCACTTTATGAGGTACACCTATGCACCTGCTCGTTAATGCAAATATCTGATCAGCCAATCATGTCGCAGAAACTCAATGCACAAACGCATGCAGACATGGTCAAGAGGTTTAGTTACTGTTCAGGCCAAACATCAGAATGGGGAAGAAATGTGATCTAAGTGACTTTGTCTGTGGTTTGAGTATCTCAGAAACTACTGATCTTCTGGGATTTTCAGTCTCTAGAGTTTACAGAGAATGATGCGAAAAACAAAACAAAAATCCAGTGAGTGGCAGTTCTGTGGGCAAAATGGGAGTGATTGGAGGAGAATGGCCAGAAAGGTTCAAGTTGACAGTAATCGAAATAACCACATTACTACAGTAGTTATAACACGTTGACCATTGAAGTGGATGGGTTACAGCACCAGAAGACCACAAAAATACACTCAGTAGCCATTTTATTAGGTACAGGAGGGACACAAATGAAGAGACTGAGTGTAGTACTGCAACGGAACAGGGACTTTGGCTCACAATGTTGTGCTAAACTAAGTAAATGAATCTCTTCTGTCTTCACAATGTTCATACCCCTCCATTCTCTGTGCATTCGTGTACAGTATTTATGGCTACAAACCTCTTAAATGCCTCTATGTTATCTGCCTCCACCACCCCAGGCAGTGCAGTGTGTCATAGGCACCCACAACTCTCAGTAAAAAAAAATCTTGCTCCTTAAACCTCCTTTGAACTTTCCTCTCTCACCTTAAACGCATGCCTTCTGGTATTAGACCCTTCAATCCTGGGAAAAAATGTCATTGGCTGTATGGCTATGTCTCTCAGAATTTTATCAGACCTGCGCTCAGCCTCCGCCACTCCAGAGGAAACAACCCCGTCCGTCCAACCTATCCTTGTAGCTCCCACCGTCCAAACCTAGCAGCATCCTGCTGGACATCTTCTGCACTCTCTCCACAACCTTCCCATAATGGAGTGACCAGAAATGAATCCAAAGTTTTATAAAGCCATAATTTTATAATATTTATATAATTTAATGTATTTATTGAGAATAAATTTATTGAGGACGTAGAATTGGCCCTTTGAGCCACACCGCCCGGCAGCCTGCCAATTTAACCATAGCCTAATCAAAGGACAATTTACAATGACCCATTAACTTACCAACCATTATGTCTTTGGATTGTGGGAGGGGAAATGTACAAACTCCTTACAGGCAGTGATGGGAATTGAAGCTGGGTCACTGGTACTGTAAAGCGTTGTGCTAGCCACTGTGCTACAATGCCACCTCATGAGTTAAGTTTATGTTAACTCACGTTTGTCCCTGTCTTGGAACTACAAAGTGGTGAGAAACTACTGTACATGAAATTCATACCCTGGGCATAAGGATAACTATAATGATTAGCTTCATTTTTCACATAGTCATTGAAACATTAATACGCACAGTGAAATGTGTCCTTTGATATCAACGACAACCACAGTCTGAGAATGTGCTGGAACAGCCTGCAAGTGTCACCACGCTTCTGGTGCCAACACAACTTACTAACCCTAGCACATATGTCTTTTGGAATGTGGGTGGAAACCAGAGTACCTGGAGGAAACCCACTTGGTCATGTGGAGAGCATACAAACTCATTGCAATCAGCGATAGAATTGAACCCCGTAACTGGTGCTGTAATGGCGTTATGCTAACAGCTATGTATACCTCGAACTAAAAACTTGAACTTAAAATGCATGGTGCCTTCTGCTGACCTTGAACCGTTGAATCTTTCCCTGACAGTTATTGTCTGGTGTGAATGGGAAACATGGCACACTGCAGAAAGTTATAGCCCGGTTCAGAAAGCCTATGGAATTGCATCTGTCAGCGGCCTCAGTGACATCGGAGGTACGCCGCTTTGTCCCGACGTGCCTGGGTCTGTCCGCGGAACTGTCCCTTCTCTCGGCAGTATTGGCTAAAGCTGCCTTTCAGGGTAAGTCTCCTCAGAAGCAAAGTGACACAAGAGAGGTCAACCACTGGAATCTACAGCAACAACCAAACTGCTGGACAAGCTCAGCCGGTCAGGCAGTATCTGTGGAGGGGAATGGAGAGTCAACATTTTGGGCCAAGACCTCTCATGAGACCATAAGATATAGGAGCAGAATTAGGCCATTTGGCCCATCGAGTCTGCTCCTCCCTTTCATAATGGCTCATCCAATTTTCCTCTCAGCCCCAATCTCCTGCCTTCTCCCTGTATCCCTTCATGCCCTGACCAATCAAAAATCTATCAACCTCTGCCTTAAATATATAAAATTTGGCTTCCACAGCTGTCTGTGACAGAATTCCACAGATTCACCAGTCTGGCTAAAGAAATTGCTCCTCACTTCTGTTCTAAAAGGATGCACCTCTGTTCTGAGACTGTGTCCTCTGGTCTTTTTTTTTCAATCTTTTAAGTAATACCAACTTAATAAGATTGATACATAGTTATTGGATTACAGAATCACAAAATCTAAAATGAGCACAAAAGGAAGTAGCAAAATTAACTCTATCATTGATGAAAAATTTAAATTTGATTGATATATGGAGAAGAATCAATCCAAAAGAAAGGGATTATTCATTCTATTCAAATAGACATAAAACATACTCAAGGATAGATTTTTTCCTATTATCAACAAATACTCAAGATAGAGTGAAAAATGTGGAATATAAAGCAAGAATATTGTCTGATCACTCTCCTTTAATAATGACAATGATAATGATAGATAAAGAGGAATCAATTTATAGATGGAGATTTAATTCAATTCTACTAAAACATCAAGATTTTTGTGATTTTATGAAAAAGCAGATTCAGTTCTTTTTAGATACAAATTTACATTCAGTTGATGATAAATTTATATTGTGGGAAGCAATGAAAGCATATTTGAGAGGCCAGATAATAAGTTATACTTCTAAAATTAAGAAGGAATATATGATAGAAATAGATCAATTGGAAAACGAGATTATAAAATTAGAAAAAGAATCTCAAAGAAATATGACAGAAGAAAAACGAAGACAACTTATTAATAAGAAGTTAAAATATAATACACTCCAGACATATCGAACAGAAAAAGCAATTATGAGAACTAAACAGAGATATTATGAACTAGGTGAAAGATCACATAAAGTTCTTGCATGGCAGTTAAAAACAGATCAGATTTCCAAAACAATAAATGCAATTCGAACAAAAGTGAATGAAATTACTTATAAGCCTCTAGAAATTAATGAGGCTTTTAAGAATTTTTATTCTGAGTTGTATAAATCAGAATCAAAGAATGATGATGTTAAGATAGAAGAATTTTTATCACAAATAACTCTTCCAAAATTAAATACAGAAGAACAGAAGGGATTAGATACACCTTTTACATTGAAGGAAGTTGAAGAAGCTTTGGGATCACTTCAAAGTAATAAATCTCCAGGAGAAGATGGTTTTCCACCTGAATTTTATAAAAAGTTTAAAGATTTATTAATTCCTCCTTTTATGGAGTTAATATATCAAGCGGAAAGAATGCATAAACTTCCAGAATCTTTTTCAACAGCTATTTTAATAGTATTGCCAAAAAAAGATAGAGACCTTTTAAAACCAGCATCATATAGACCTATTTCTTTATTAAACACCGATTATAAAATAATAGCAAAAATCTTATCTAATAGATTATCTAAATGCTTACCAAAATTAGTGCATATGGATCAAACAGGATTTATCAAAAATAGACAATCAGCAGATAATGTAACCCGATTATTTAGTATAATCCATTTAGCGCAAAAGAGGGAGGAAATGAGTGTGGCAGTTGCTTTAGATGCAGAAAAAGCATTTGATTGATTGGAATGGGATTTTTTATTTAAGGTATTGGAAAAATATGGATTAGGAACATCATTTATAAAATGGATTAAAACCTTAAATACTAATCCTAAAGCTAAAGTAGTGACAAATAGTCAAATTTCAACATCATTTCAGTTAACAAGATCAACTAGGCAAGGTTGCCCATTATCACCTGCTTTGTTTGTGTTGGCAATAGAACCACTAGCTGAATTAATTAGAATGGACCCAGATATTAAGGGTTTCAGAGTTAATCAGGAAGAATACAAGATTAACTTATTTGCTGATGATGTTCTACTTTATTTAACAGATCCATTACATTCACTACGCAAATTATCTTATAGATTAGAAGAATATGGGAAAATATCGGGTTATAAAATAAATTGGGATAAAAGTGAAATTTTACCTCTTACTAAAGGAGATTATAATCAATGTCGATTGATAACTCAATTTAGATGGCCAGCAAATGGTATAAAATATTTAGGTATAAGAGTTGATAATGACATAAAAAACTTATACAAATTAAATTATTTACCACTTTTGAAAAAAATTCAGGAAGATCTTGATAAATGGATGGCATTACCAATAACATTAGTAGGTAGAGTAAATACTATAAAAATGAATATATTCCCTAGACTACAATATTTATTTCAATCATTACCAATACAATTACCCCAGAAGTTTTTTCAAGAGTTAAACAGATATGTGAGGAAATTTCTCTGGAAAGGTAAGATGTCAAGAATATCGTTGGAAAAATTGACATGGAAATTTGATCTAGGAGGATTACAACTTCCAAATTTTAAGAATTACTATAAAGCAAATCAACTTAGATTTATTGCATCTTTTTTCGAGAAAGATAAACCGGCATGGGTTAGAATAGAACTAGATAAAATAGGAGAAAATGTACCAGAAGATTTTATATATAAATGGGAATCTAAATGGATACGGGAAAAGAATGAATCTCCTATATTAAAACATTTGATTGATTTATGGAATAAGATAAATGTTGATGATGAGACAAAAAATCTTTATTAGCAAAGAGATCTTTAATTCAAAATAGACTTATTCCTTTCACAATGGACAATCAACTTTTATATAATTGGATTCAAAAAGGGATTAGATATATAGGGAATTGTTTTGAAGGAGGTATATTAATGTCATTTGATCAATTAAAGAATAAATATAAAGTATCAAATAACACTTTATTTTGTTACTTTCAATTAAGGGCTTATTTAAGAGAAAAATTAGGTCAAACAATGTTATTGCCGAAACCTAATGAAATAGAAATTTTAATTCAAAAAGGAAATATTAAAAAATTTATATCTTGTATGTATAATTTGATTCAAAAACAGGCAATTAAACAAGGAATCCATAAGTCAAGACAAAAATGGGAAAGTGATTTGAATATTAAAATTGAAGAAACAAATTGGTCAAGACTATGTCTTGATAGTATGACAAATACAATAAATGTTCGGTTAAGATTAGTGCAGTATAATTTTCTACATCAATTATATATTACACCACAAAAAATAAATAAATTAAATCCAAACTTATCAGATCAGTGTTTCCGATGTAACCAGGAAACTGGTACTTTTTTACATTCTACCTGGTCTTGTTCTAAAATTCAACCTTTTTGGACAAATTTAAGACTTTTACTGGAACAAATTACAGGAACACAATTTCCTCATAATCCAATATTACTCTTATTAGGTGATATTGAAGGGATAAAACCAAAAAAACTAAATAAATACCAGAAAGAATTTATAAAAATTGCACTGGCAGTAGCCAAAAAAGCTATTGCAGTTACTTGGAAATCGGATACATATTTAAGTATAGACTCTTGGAAGAAAGAAATCTATGGTTGTATTCCATTAGAAAAAATTACTTATAATTTAAGAGATAAGTATGAAACATTTCTGAAAATTTGGAGCCCTTATTTACAAAAGACAGGATTAAATCTATAGATGCTCTGAAGGTGAAACAATTGGTCATTTGGGGTAAGAAATAAATATACATATTAAAGTTTTTACGAATTCCATGGAGCATGTGGAGATCTTCCAACAACCAGGCATTCTTTCTTTCTTTTTTTTTCTCTTTTTCTTTTTTTTTCCTATAGGGCAGTTAGGGGGGAAGGGTTATATACATTTTTTTTCATACTTCATTTTGTAACTACTTAAAAATGCAATAAAAAAAGTTTTCAAAAAAAAGGATACATAAGCAATAAGAACAATGTAGTTAAGTCTTCCCAAATCATACAAGATACAAATATAATATAGACAAGACAAAAAAAAAACCAGGTATACCAATATAAAAAAACAAAAAAAGGAGAAAAAGAGAAAAAAATATTACCCCAAAAAACAAGAACTAATCTAACAAACTAACTACTAACTAATAGGGAAAAAAAAGAACAGAAAAGAAAAAACAACAACATGGGCTTATTACACTGTCTAAGAAAAGACAAAAAATTATCAATCTCCCCAACTCCGATCCTCTCTACATATATAAAATCAGAACCAGAGAAAAATAAGATTGGAACAGGGTCAAATTACTTCATGTGAAAATATTGAATAAATGGCCTCCAAGTCATTTCAAATTTAATAGAAGGGTCATATATGACACTTCTAATTTTTTCCAAATTTAAACATAACATAGTTTGAGAAAACCAATGAAATGTGGTAGGGGGATTAATTTCTTTCCAATTCTTTTCCAATATTATTATTATTATTATTATTATTAATATCAACATAATAAAATTGATGCATAGATAATGGGATTACAAACATACACATTTCAACTGAACATGAAAGAAAACCTAAGCAATAGTTACAGTATAAATGAGTCTTCCCAAATCATGGACGATACAAGTAACAAATAAACAAGGCAAACCTAGGTATATCATAATATATATTTTTTTAAAAACAGGAAAAAGAAAAAGAAAAAAAATTATGCAAAAAAACAAATCTAATAACTAATAAGGGGAAAAAACAAAACAAGAAAAAGAGAAAATGGAAAAAAAGGGCTGTTTATAGTATCTCAGAAAAATACAAAATCATCAGTGTCGTCAACTCCGATCCTCTCAACATATATAAAATCAAAACTGGAAACTGTTCCAAATAGGCTTGGAACAGGGTCATATTACATCATATGAAAATATTGAATAAATGGTCTCCATATCTTTTCAAATTTAATAGAAGTATCAAATACAACACTTCTAATTTCTTCTAAATTTAGACATAACATAGTTTGAGAAAACCAATGAAATACGGTAGGAGGATTAATTTCTTTCCAATTCAATAAAATAGATCTTCTAGCCATTAATGTAAGAAATGCAATCATTCGACAAGCAGAAGAGGATAAATGGAGTGAGTTCATCATTGGTAAACCAAAAATTGCAGTAATAGGGTGAGGTTGTAAATCAATGTTCAATACCGTGGAAATAATATCAAATGTCTTTCCAATATTTTTTCAAAAGCGGACAAGACCAGAACATATGAGTTAAAAACGCTATCTCAGAATGACATCTGTCACAAATAGGATTTATATAGGAATAAAAATGAGCTAATTTATCCTAGGACATATGAGCCCTGTGCACAACTTTAAACTGTATCAATGAATGTTTAGAACATATAGACGATGAATTAACTAGTTGAAGAATTTTATCCCAATTCTCAATAGGGATAGAAAAGTTAAGTTCTCTTTCCCAATCATTCTTAATCTTATAAAAGGCCTCTGAATGTATTTTCATAATTATATTGTAAGCATTTGATATTACAACTTTCTGAAAAGGATTTGATTCTAACAATTTCTCCAAAATACTCATAGAATCTAGATTTGGAAAGGAAGAAAGTACAGTGTTTAAAAAGTTCCTAATCTGTTTTTTTTTAAAAAAAAGAGATCTGGGCAAATTATATTTATTAGATAATTGAATTGTTCAAAAGACATGAAGCAATTATCCAAAAATAAATCCAAAAATCATAGTATACCTTTAGTCTTCCAAACTAAATAAGCTTGGTCTATAAATAGAGGGATGAAAAAAGAAATTGGATACAATAGGACTTGCTAAAATAAATTGATTCAACCCAAAAAATTTCCAGAATTGAAACCATATACGTAAAGTGTGTTTAACTATCGGATTGTCAATTTGTTTATGTAATTTAGCAAGAGCAAAGGGAAGAGAAGTCCTGAAGATAGAACCCAATGAAAATCCTTGGACAGATTTAATTTCCAAATTTATCCAATGAGGGCTAAGAGATAAATCCAAATCCCTTAACCAACATTTCAAATATCGAATATTAATTGCCCAGTAATAAAATCTAAAATTTGGCAATGCCAATCCACCTTTTTTGACTTCTGTAAATATTTTTTACCTAACCTAGGATTTTTATTCTGCCATATATATGAAGAAATTTTGGAATCAACATTATCAATAAAGGATTTCGGAATAAAAATTGTTACCTCTTGAAATATATATAAAAGCTTAGGTTAAATAATCATCTTAATAGCAGTAATTCAACCTATCAATGATAAAGACAATGGTGACCAATTAGTAAACAAACATTTAATCTGATTAATTAAGGGTAGAAAATTAACCTTAAATAAATCCTTATGTTTTTTTGTGATCTTAATCCCTAAGTATATAAAATAATCTTTAACTAATCTAAAAGGTAAATTTCCATAAATTGGAACCTGCCTATTTAAGGGGAACAATTCACTCTTACTAAGATTCAATTTATACCTGGAAAAATTACTGAACTGAGCCAACAATGATATAACTAGAGGAATGGATTTCTCAGGATCAGAAATGTATAATAACAAGTCATCTGCGCATAATGATAACTTACGAATATCCATCCTGTGAGTAATGCCAAAAATGTTCAGTGATTCTCTAAAAGCAATTGCCAAAGGTTCCAGAGCAATATTAAATAATAATGGGCTAAGAGGACAGCCTTGCCTGGTACCCCGAAATAAACAAAAAAAAAGATCTTTGTTAGTAAAAACTGAGGCTACTGGAGTATGATATATCAATTTAATCCAGGATATGAATGTCGGACTAAAGTTAAACTTCTCAAGCACAGTAAATATGGCCATCTTTTCTAAGATAAAGGGCCCAAAACTTCTCACAATATTTCAAGTGAGGCTTCACCAATGTTTTATAAGTTCTCAGCATTACATCCTTGCTGCTATATTCTAGTCCTCTTGAAATGAATGCTAACATTGCATCTGCCTTCCTCACCACAAACTCAACCTGCAAATTAACCTTTAGGGAATCCTGCACAAGCTCTCCCAGGACTGATGAAGGGTCTGAAACATTGACTGCTCATTTCAATGGATGCTGCCCAACCTGCTGAGTTCATCCAGCTTGTTTGTATGTGCAAATACAACACCTTCAGTCCTGTATTCACCTTTTTTGACTTTGTCCACCTGTTACATTGCAACTCATCCTGTTGACTGCAATTTTGCCCCATCAGCAGTCTCTCCTCACTACACACTGCCTCTGTTTGTAAACCTTCAGGACTATTATCCACCTTTCCTATGATACTTGCATTGAAATATATTTTCAGTGAGATTTACAAGGATGTTGCCTGGATTGGGGAGCATGCCCTATGAGAATTAGTTGAATGAACTCGGCCTTTTCTCCTTGAAGCGGCAGAGGATGAGAGGTGACCTGATAGAGATGTACAAGATGATGAGAGGCGTGGATAGTCAGAGGCTTTTCCCCAGGGCTGAAATGGCTAGCATGAGAGGGCATAGTTTTACGGCGCTTGGAAGTAGGTACAGAGGAGATGTCAGGGGGAAGTTTTTTATGCAGAGTGGTGAGTGCGTGGAATGGGCTGCCGGCAGCGGTGGTGGTGGAGGCGGAAACGATAGGGTCTTTTAAGAGACTCCTGGATGGCTACATGGTGCTTAGAAAAATAGAGGGCTATGGGTAAAGCCTAGGTAGTTCTAAGGTAGGGACATGTTTGGCACAGCTTTGTGGGCCGAAGGGCCTGTAACGTGCTGTAGGTTTTCTGTGTTTCTATACGCAACTCAAGACGCCAGTCACACCATGCTCAACCTTTTGATTCCTAACTTTGTCTGAGATCTTGCCAACATCTGCCTCCACAACCTCTCCACTAACTGTTCTGGCACTCTGGTTCCCTTCCCCCTGCAAATCTAGTTTAAACCCCACAATGCAGCATTAACAAACCTTCCCACTAGGATATTAGTGCCCCTCCAGTTCAGGTGCAAACTGTCCCTTCAGTATATGTCCCACCTTTGCTGGAAGAGAGCCCAATGATCCAAAAATCTTATGCCCTTCCTCCTACATCAACTCTTTAGCCATGTATTAAGCTGCATAATCTTCATAGTTCTGACCTCACTAGCACATGGCACAGGTAGCAATCCTGAGATCATAACCCTGGAAGTCCTGCTCTTTAACTTAGCACCTAACTCCCTGAACTCCCTATGCAGAACCTTGTCACTTGTCAGTCATGGACCACAACTTCTGGTTGTTCACTCTCCCACTTGCTGAGGACTCTATCATACTGGCACCTGGGAATCAATATGGACTGAAATATTGAGGGAACAGAACCATATAAAGAGGTAAAGAAAAGATATGGGTTAGTGTTCATGGGTTCACTGTCCATTCATAAGATAGATGGCAGAGGGGAAAAAGCTGTTCCTGAAACATTGAATGTGTGTCTTCAGGCTTCTGTACCTCCTCCTTGATGATAGCAATGAGAAGAGGGCATTTACTGGGTGATGGAGTCCTTAATACTGGATACCGCCTTTCTGAAGCACTACTCCTTGAAGATGACCTGGATGCTACAGAGGCTAAGTCAATAGAAATAATTCCACAGGGCTCAGTAGCTAAGTCACATGTGAATGTGAGGATTTGGACTTGGTTGTCGGAAGTTATTTGAGACGCACACCACCAGGAGCATTTAATAGACAGCAAAAACTTATCCCACTACCATCCCTGGCTAAAACAACCTGCAGGAACCATGTGTACATGAGAGACAGTATAATATTACTGGCACAATTATAATAAAACAATAGTCATATAAATATGTGAAACAACAGCAACAAAAGGTAAAATCACATGTATAAAGAGGTGGCGAAAGAGCTGGCAGGTGATGAGTGGATCAAATAAGGAGGGCGATGGGCTGATGGAGTTTGGGAGCATGGAAATAGCATAAGGAAATGGACTCTCCGCAGTGCAGATGAAGGGTCTCAATTCAAACATCAACCGCTAACTGATTAAATGTCCTATTATCGTCATATGTTCAGTGTAAAACATGTCTTGCATGCTGTTCACCCAGAACAATTTATTATACAATGCATTGAGATGGTCAAGGTAGAACAATAATAGAATGTAGAATAAAGTGAGACAGCTACTGTGAAAGTACAGAGCAGGCAGACAATGAGATGCAAGGTCAATAACGAGGTAGGCTGTGAGATTGACCAAGAGTCTCCCACCCGAAATGTTAAAAGTATTTCTCTCTCCAGAGAAATATAAACAGAAAATGCTGGAGCACTCAGCAGGCCAGGCAGCAGAGAGAAATAGTTAATGGTTCAGCTCTGAGAAAGTTGAGTGTTTCCATCATTTTCTGCCTTGACCTCAACCTATCTGCATCACTGTCTGGTATGGAAATTGTAAGGAATCTGACCACAAGTCCCTACGAAGGATTGTGAGGACTGTTGAGAGGATTATCGGGGTCTCTCCTCCACCCATTTACCAGGAGCATTATGTATGCAGGACCCTTAGCACCGTAAAAGATCCCACCCATCCATTCAGCAATCGCTTTGACCATCTGCTGTCAGGCAGAGGTACAGTGGCATTAGAATAAGGACAGTTGGATAGGAAACAGCTTCTTCCTCAAAGCTGAGAGACTGCTGAACATCCTGCCACTACCTGGGTCTCATCACACATGAAGCACCAGTAGCATTTACTGTTTACTTTTTAACTTGTGTCATAAATGCACCTTATTTGGTAATATAATCGTGGTAATATTACTCTGTGTGTTGTGTGTGTGTTATATGTACTGTGTTGTGCGCCTTGGTTCGAAGGAACGTTGCTGCGTTTTGCTGGAAATGTGCACAGTTGAATGCCAATAAACTGAACTTGAACTTCAACTTGAAGTCTTGTTTGATGTCCTTCCCTTAAAGGAAAGGTTAAATATCTTTATAGCAAAGATATATTTCCTTGGAATGTTTCATCACTCTTTAATAGAATTGTATAGAAGTTTGTGTTGTTAAAGGAGGTAATTGTTACTGAAACTACTTGCTTTCTGTCTCCACTAGTTACAGCCAGCATCCCAGCCACCACCTCCACCTTGTCTCAGTTATTTAGTGCCAACATTGAACTGAAGGCTCAGGTTAACCCAAGGTATTTACAGTTCATTTTTTTAAAGCAGCTGTTTCCAAAGAACATTCATCTTTGTGATGTGATGGTTTCAGACACATCCAGTGCTGAGGCTAATGTAACACCTTGTCTGTTCCTCCCTCAGTGTGGCTCTCTACAGCAAGGCTGTCCTGGGTATAAATGCACCATTTGTCCAGGCTGGTCTGGAATTCACTGCAAAGTTCCACTCGACTCTACCTGTGGACGTATCGATAAAGATAAACGCAAAAGAAGGCAATCTGCAGATTAGCAGTGTTCCACTTCAGAAAGAGAACCCGATAATGGTTCTGAAGTAATGTTTCCTCTCGCTTTATTCCTGCCATCCCCAACTTTCCTTTCTCTTCAGAAAGATTCAAGGTTGTCTAAAGTAATTTCCAGTACTCAAGTGTTAGAGGAGAATGAAAAAATTGCTATTCCTCGTCCAATAGAGCACAAAGGAAAACTTGATTAGGTTACAACTCTTTTCAGATTCAGATTCAGTTTATTGTCATTTAGAAACCACAAATGCAATGCAATTAAAAAATGAGACAACATTCCTCCAGAATGATATGACAAAACAGACTACACTAGAAAATCCACATAACGTTTGGCAATCCCCAATCCAGAGTCCGGAGAGGCTGCTGCGTATTAATATCGCGCTACCATCTTAGCGCGTTCCCCGGAAAGGAGCTCCAAAGCCACCAGACAAACAAGACCAAAAGCTAAAACTACAAGACCTGCACAAAGATTAAGGGAAAATTTGATGGGGGTACACAAAATTATGGGGGTATAGATAGAGTAAATGCAAGTAAATGGGTGAGACTACCAGAGGTCATGGGTTAAGGGTGAAAGATGAAAAGTTTAAAGTGAACACTAGGGGAAACTTCTTCACTCAGAAGGTGCTGAAAGTGTAGAATGTAGAAGTGGTGTATGCGAGCTCGATTTCAAAGTTTAAGAGAAGTTTGAGCAGGTACATAGATGGTAGAGGTATGGAGGACTATTAGTCCCGGTTCAGGTTGATGGGTGTAGGCAGTTTAAATGATCCAGAATGGACTAGATGGGCTGAAGGGCCTGTTTCTGTGCTGTACTTTCTAATTAAAAAAACACAATAAGATAACGAACACAATAATAATAATGAAAACACAATAAATATAAATACATAAGCTAAGTTATATACATAGATTGATTGTATGTCCATAAAGTGACACTAGGCACAGGAGTGTCTGTACATAAGGTGACTTAGACAGCAAATGATAAAATAGTAGTGGTTAAGGGTGTGGAGGGATGGGTTAGTGGGTTGAGGTGTGGATCAGCTTAACTGCTTGGAGAAAGTAACTGTTTTTGAGTCTGGTGGTCCTGGCGTGGATGCTACGTAGCCTCCTCTCCAATTAGAGTGGGACAAACAGTCCATAAACAGGATGGGTGGTATCCTTCATGATAAGACATAGAACATAGAAAAACTACAGCAAAATACAGGCCCTTCAGCCCATGTACTTTAATTACTTAGGGTTACCCATAGTCCTCTATTTTTCTAAGCTCCATGTACCTAACCAGAGGCCTCTTAAAAGACCCTATCGTTTCTGCCTCCACCAGTGTTGCTGGCAGCTCATTCCACACACTCACCACTCTCTGAGTAAAAAAAACTTACCCCTGACATCTCTTCTATACCTACTTCCAAGCACCTTAAATTTGGGCCCTCTTGTGTTAGCCATTTCAGCCCTGGGAAAAAGCCTCTGACTATCCACACGATTAATGCCTCTCAACATCTTAAACACCTCTATTGGGTCACCTCTCAATATCCACCGTTCAAAGGAGAAAAGGCAGAGTTCACTCAACCTATTCTCATAAGGCATGTTCCCCAGTCCAGGCAACATCCTTGTAAATCTCCTCTGCACCCTTTCTATGGTTTCTATAGTATATGATGTCACTGGCACCTTTCTGTATTTATGTCTCTGATGGCGGGTAGGCTGGTGCTAGTGTTGCATTGGGCACTGGAGGAAATGGAATTAGAATTAATTTATTATTGTCGCCTGTACTGAGATACAGCCTGTCGTTCATACAGAGAATATCGCCAGGAGTTGAGTGATTGAACTCAGCATGGTTTCCTTAAAGGAAAATCCTGCCTGACAAATCTAGTGCAATTTTTTGAGGAAATTATAAGTAGGCTAGACAAGGGAGATGCAGTTGATGTTGTGTATTTGGATTTTCAAAAGGCCTTTGACAAGGTGCCGCACATGAGGCTGCTAAACAAGATAAGAGCCCAAGGAATTATGGGAAAGTTACATATGTGGATAGAGCGTTGGTTGATTGGCAGGAAACAGAGAGTGGGAATAAAGGGATCCCATTCTGGTTGGCTGCCGGTTTCCAGTGGTGTTCCACAGGGGTCCTTGTTGGGGCCGCTTCTTTTTACGTTGTATATCAACGATTTGGATTATGGAAAGATGGCTTTGTGGCTAAGTTGCTGATGATACAAAGATAGGTGGAGGGGCCGGTAGTGCTGAGGAAACAGAGAGTCTGCAGAGAGACAGATAGATTGGGGGAATGGGCAAAGAAGTGGCAAATGAATTACAATGTCGGAAAGTGTACGGTCATGCACTTTGGTAGAAGAAATAAACGGGCAGACTATTATTTAAATGGGGAGAGAATTCAAAGTTCTGAGATGCAACGGGACTTGGGAGTCCTCGTGCAGGATACCCTTAAGGTTAACCTCCAGGTTGAGTCGGTGGTGAAGAAGGCGAATGCAATGTTGGCATTCATTTCTAGAGGAATAGAGTATAGGAGCGGGCATGTGATGTTGAGGCTGTATAAGGCACTGGTGAGACCTCACTTGGAGTACTGTGTGCAGTTTTGGGCTCCTTATTTAAGAAAGGATGTGCTGACATTGGAGAGGGTTCAGAGAAGATTCACTAGAATGATTCCGGGAATGAGAGGGTTAACATATGAGGATTGTTTGACCGCTCTCGGACTGTACTCCTTGGAGTTTAGATTATGAGGTGCTACATTTTGGTAGGAATAATCCAAATAGGACATACGTGGTAAACGGTAGGGCATTGAAGAATGCAGTAGAACAGAGTGGTCTAGGAATAATGGTGCATAGTTCCCTGAAGGTGGAATCTCATGTGGATAGGGTGGTGAAGAAAGCTTTTGTTATGTTGGCCTTTATAAATCAGAGCATTGAGTATAGGAGTTGGGATGTAATGTTAAAATTGTACAAGGCATTGGTAAGGCTGAATTTGGAGTATTGTGTACAGTTCTGGTCACCAAATTATAAGAAAGATGTCAACAAAATAGAGAGAGTACAGAGAAGATTTACTAGAATGTTACCTGAGTTTCAGCACCTAAGTTACAGGGAAAGGTTGAACGAGTTAGGTCTTTATTCTTTGGAGCGCAGAAGGTTGAGGGGGGACTTGATAGAGGTATTTAAAATGATGAGGGGGATAGATAGAGTTGACATTGATAGGCTTTTTCCATTGAGAGTAGGGGAGATCCAAACAAGAGGACATGAGTTGAAAGTTAGAGGGGCAAAAGTTTAAGGGTTACACGAGGGGGAATTTCTTTACTCAGAGAGTGGTAGCTGTGTGGAATGAGCTTCCAGTAGAAGTGGTAGAGGCAGGTTTGGTATTGTCATTTAAAGTAAAATTGGATAGGTATATGGACAGGAAAGGAATGGAGGGTTATGGGCTGAGTGTGGGTCTGTGGGATTAGGTGAGAGTAAGCGTTCGGCATGGACTAGATGGGCCTGTTTCCATGCTGTAATTGTTATATGGTTATATGAGGGGGGACTTCATAGAAACATTTCAAATGTTGAAAGGCTTGGACAGTGTGGATATGGCAAAGTTGTTTCCCATGGTGGGGGAGTCTAGTATGAGAAGTCGTGACTTGAGGATTGAACGGCACCCATTCAGAACAGATGCAAAAAAATTTTTTTAGCCAGTGGGTGGTGAATTTATGGAATTTGTTGCCACAGGCAGCTGTGGAGGTCAAGTCATTGGGTGTATTTAAGGCAGAGATTGATAGGCATTTGAGTAGTCAGGGCATCAAAGGTTATGGTGAGAAGGCGGGGGAATGGGACTAAAGGGGAGATTGGATCAGCTCATGATGAAATGGTGGAGCAGACTCGATGGGCCGAATGGCTGACTTCTGCTCCTTTGTCTTATCGGCTTATGAATTGTGGGGAAAGGTTTGGTGAGCTAGATCTTTATTGCTTAGAGTATAGCAGACTGAGGGGTGACCCTACAGAGGTGTACAGCAGAGGTGAAAGCACATAGTTTTTTCCCCCACAGTGGGGGACGCAGAGGTGAGGGGGCAGACTTATAAGAGACCTGAGGGGTAACTTCTTCACATGGAGATCAGGTGGCTTGCATGACAACAACTTTACACTGACCACCGTACTGCCATGCCACCCAGTTACACCGATGTGATCAATTAACCTACTAACCCGTATGTGTTTGGGATGTGGGAGGGAACCGTGGCACCTGGCGGAAACCCACATGTTCAGGAGAAGAATCTCCCTCCAGGTTACAGTGGGAATTGAACCTGGGTCTCTGGTGCTGTGCTGCCCTTTTTGTTTGCTCCTTTCTCTCCGAGTATTCATTCAGGGTATTGACCCCACAGATCTGAGGTGTTTGCTGTTTCACGGACCATTGAGACTTTGGTGGCAGAGAAAGTGGCACCCATCTTACCTGAAATCAAGGAAGCAAACATTGTGAACCAAAAATTCAAGACATCACAGGAATGTGAGGGTGGTGTAAGTATCCTTTAGGGACTAGCATAACTCGTGACATCATCTATACAGATCTCTTAATTTGGGCTTTTGCTGTGCATTGTCGTGTTAAGAGTAGCAGAGGGCAATCAGATCAGTTACTTCGAGAGCTGAGGGAGGTTGTTCCCCTTAAAGCAGAAATGATCAAGAGGATAAGTATGAGGCATTACAACTTGGGAAAACAAATGAGGGTAGGACTCTTACATAAATGGTTGGGCCCTGGGGAGCTTTGTTAAACTGAAGGAACTGAGGCTTTATAAAGCATTGGTCAGACTGCACTTGGAGTATTGTGTGCAGTTGTGAGCCCCTTATCTAAGTAAGGATGTGCTGGCATTGGAGGTTTCAAAGGAGGTTCACGAAAATGATTCCAGGAATTAAAGGGCTATCATATCAGGAGCATTTGATGTACTCACTGGAGTTTAGAAGAATGAGGGGTGATATCATTGAAACCTACTGAATATCAAAAGGTCTGGATACAGTGCATGTGGAGAGGATGTTTCCTATAGTGGGAGAGTTTTGGATTAGTGAGCACAGCCCCAGATTAGAAGGATGTCCACTTAGAAAAGAACTGAGAAAGAATTTAGAAACATAAAAACATAGAAAACCTACAGCACAGGACAGGCCTTAACTTAGAAATTACCTAGGGTTACCCATAGCCCTCTATTTTACTAAGCTCCATGTACCTATCCAGGAGTCTCTTAAAAGACCCTGTTGTATCCGCCTCCACCACCGTCGCCGGCAGCCCATTCCACGCACTCACCACTCTCTCTCTAAAAAAAACTTACCCCTGACATCTCCTCTGTACCTACTTCCAAGCACCTAAAAACTGTGCCCTCTTGTGCTAGCCATTTCAGCCCTGGGAAACAGCTTCTGACTACCCACACAATCAATGCTTCTCATCATTTTATATACCTCTATCAGGTCACCTCTCATCCTCCGTCGCTCCAAGGAGAAAAGGCCAAGTTCACTCAACTTATTCTCATAAGGCATGCTCCCCAAACCAGGCAACATCCTTGTAATCTCCTCTGCACCCTTTCTATGGTTTGCACATCCTTCCTATAGTGATGCGAACAGAACCGAGCACAGTACTCCAAGTGGGGTCTGACCAGGGTCCTATATAACTGCAACATTACCTCTTTGCTCTTAAATTCAGTCCCACGATTGAGGAAGGCCAATACACCGTACGCCTTCTTAACCATAGAGTCAACCTGCATAGCAGCTTTGAGCGTCCTATAGATTTGGACCCCAAGATCCCTCTGATCCTCCACACTGCCAAGAGTCCTACCATTAATACTATATTCTGTCATCATAGTTGACCTACCAAAATGAACCACCTCACACTTATCTGGGTTGAACTCCATCTGCCACTTCACAGCCCAGTTTTGCAACCTATCAATGTCCTGCTCAAACCTCTAACAGCCCTCCACACTATCCACAACACCTCCACTCTTTGTGTATTCAGCAAATTTACTAATCCATCCCTCCACTTCCTCATCCAGGTCATTTACAAAAATTATGAAGAGAAGGGATCCCAGAACAAATCCCTGAGGCACACCTCCATGCAGAATATGATCTGTCTGCAACCACTCTTTGCCTTCTGTGGGCAAGCCATTTCTGGATCCACAAAGCAATGTCCCCTTGGATTCCATGCCTCCTTACTTTTTCAATGAGCCTTGCATGGGGTACCTTCTCAAATGCCTTGCTAAAATCCATATACACTGCATCTACTGCTCTTCCTTCATCAACGTGTTTAGCCACATCCTCAAAAAATTCAGTCAGGCTCGCAAGACATGAACTGCCCTTGACAAAGCCATGCTGACTATTCCTAATCATATTACACCTCTCCAAATGTTCATAAATCCTGCCTCTCAGGATCTTCTCCATCAACTTACCAACCACTGAAATAGGACTCACTGGTCTATAATTTCTTGGGCTATCTCTACTCCCTTTCTTGAATAAGGGAACAACATCTGCAACCCTCCAACCTTCCAGAACCTCTCCCATCCCCATTGATGATGCAAAGATCATCTCCAGAGGTTCAGCAATCTCCTCCCTCACCTCTCACTGTAGCCTTGGGTATATCTTGTCTGGTCCTGGTGACTTATCCAACTTGATGCTTTCCAAAAGCTCCAGCCCATCCTCTTTCTTAATATCTACATGCTCTAGCTTTTTAGTCTGCTGAAAGTCATCCCTACAATTGCAAGATCCTTTTCCATAGTGAATATTGAAGCAAAGTACTCATTAAGTACCTCTGCTATCTCCTCCAGTTCCATACACACTTTTCCACAGTCACACTTGATTGGTCCTATTCTCTCACATCTTATTCTCTTGCTCTTCACATATTTGTGGAATGTCTTGGGATTTTCCTTAATCCTGCCTGCCAAGGCCTTCTCATGGCTCCTTCTAGCTCTCCCTAATTTCTTTCTTAAGCTTCTTCCTGCCAGCATTATAATCTTCTAGATCACTATCATTACCTAGTTTTTTTGAACCTTTCATAAGCTTTTCTTTTCTTCTTGACTAGATTTTCAACAGCCTTTGTACACCATGGTTCCCATATCCTACCATCCCTTCCCTGTCTCATTGGAATGTACCTACTCAGAACCCCACGCAAATATCCCCTGAACATTTGCCACATTTCCTCTGTACGTTTTTCCTGAGAACATCTGTTTCCAATTTATGCTTCCAAGTTCCTGCCTGATAACATCATATTTCCCCTTACTCCAATTAATTGCTTTTCTAAACTTGTCTGTTCCTATCCCTTTTTAATGCTATGGTAAGGGAGATAGAATTGTGACCACTATCTCCAAAATGCTCTCCCACTGGGAGATCTCACACCTGACCAGGTTCATTTCCCAATACCAGATCAAGTACAGCCTCTCCTTTTGTAGGCTTATCTACATATTGTGTCAAGAAACCTTCCTGAACACACCTAACAAACTCCACCCCATTTAAACTCCTCACTCTAGGGTGATGCCAATTGATATTTGGGAAATTAAAATCTCCCACCACAACAGCCCCATTATCATTACATCTTTCCAGAATCTGCCTTCCTATCTGCTCTTCTATGTCCCTGTTACTATTGGGTGGTCTATAAAAAACACCCAGTAGAGTTACTGACCTTTTCCTGTTCCTAGTTTCCACCCACAGAAACTCCATAGCCAATCCCTCCATGACTTCCTCCTTTTCTACAGCCGTGACACTATCTCTGATCAGCAGTGCCACACCCCCACCTCTTTTACCTCCCTCCCTGTCCTTTCTGAAACATCTAAAGCCCGGCACTCAAAGTAACCGATCCTGCCCCTGAGTCATCCAAGTCTCTGTAATGGCCACCACATCATAGCCCCAAGCACTGATCCGTGCTCTAAGCTCATCCGCTTTGTTCACAACGCTCCTTGCATTAAAATAGACATTTCTCAAGCTTTCGGTCTGAGCGCGTCCCTTCTCTATCACCTGCCTATCCTCCCTCTGGCACTGTCTTCAAGCTTTCTCTATTTGTGAGCCAACTGCCCCTTCCTCCATCTCTTCAGTCCAGTTCCCACCCACCAATGATTCTAGTTTAAACTCTCCTCAATAACCTTAACAAACCTCCCTTTGGGATTCAAGTGCAACCCATTTTTTTACAGGTAACACCTGCCCCAAAAGAGGTCCCAATGATCCAGAAATCTGAATCCCTGCACTCTGCTCCAATTCTTCAGCCACGCATTTATTCTCCACCTCATTCTATTCCTATACTCACTGTCATGTGGCACAGGCAGTAATCCTGAGATTACTACCTTTGAAGTCCTGTTTCTCAACTTCCTTCCTAACTCTCTGTAGTCTGTTTTCAGGACCTCCTCCCTTTTCCCACCTATGTCATTGGTACCAATATCTACCACGACCTCTGGCTGTTCACCTTCCTACTTCAGGATATCATGGACGAGATCAGAGACATCCTGGACCTTGGCACCTGGGAGGCAAACTACCATCCAAGTTTCTTTCCTGCGTCCACAGAATCGCCTATCTGACTCCCTAACTATAGAGTCTCCTATCACTGCTGCCTTCCTCTTCCTTTCCCTACCCTTCTGAGCCATAGGGCCAGACTCTGTGCCAGAGGCACAGCCATTGTTGCTTCCCCAGGTAGGCTGTCCCCCCCCAACAGTATTCAAACAGGAGTACTTATTGTTCACGGGGACAGCCACAGAGGTACTCTCTAGTATTTGCCTCTTGCCCTTCCATCTCCTGACTTACCCACTTTATCTGTGTCCCGAGACCTCAGTGTTCTTTAAATTTCTTTGGGCATAGAGTGATGAACCTGTGGAATTCATTGTTGCAGATATCTGTGAAGGCCATGTCACTGGGTATATTTAAAACGCAGTTTGATATGGTCTTGATTAGTCAGGATGTCAAAGGTTATAGGGAGAAGGCAGGAGAATGGGGTTGAAAGGGATGATAAATCAGCTATGATGAAAAGGTGGAGCAGACTCAATGGGCCAAATGACCTAATTCTGCACCTATGCTTTATGGTCTTATGTTCCAGTGGCAGGAATGGTGAAAATAGAGTTAGCGTACACTTATTATGTTGTGTTAGTGATGGTTGATGTAACATGTCTTTATGAGACGTGTTTGCTGATGAGCTCCTCCTTGTATCTATAGGATGACATTTGTCTTGGGATTGTGTCAGATGGAGCTGAGTGTTCGGACAATGCTGAGCGGCCCTCACCAAAGCCTTGGTTACATCACTCTTGTATCAAGATGTCTCATTTCAGCTTTGAGGTGTGCCTGGACATAAAAGTTGAAAATCTCCTTTTTGTCCAACATTGTCCACTGTACAGGCTGATGGGAACCCACGTTGTCAGAGTGTTAACCAGACCAGGTAACAGTACAATGATCTTAAGTAAAATGTCATCATTTTCTTGGCAGTGGTATTGAGGAGACTGAAATATCACAACACAACAAAATGATGGTAGATCTCAACAAGCATCAGCATCTATTGAAATGAATAAACAGTCAAAGTTTTGGCCTGAGACCCTTCATCAGGACCAAAACACTGACTGTTTATTCCCCTCCAAAAATGCTAACTGACCTGCTGAATTCCTCCAGCATTTTGTGTTGCTCTGGATTTCCAGCATCTGCAGAATCCCTTGTGTTTATGATTCCTCTTTAAGAAGGTAGTGTGATTCAAGAAGATTCTTGAATCCTTGCAGTCTGCTTGGTAAGGAATCTCATAGTTTTGTTGGACAGGGAGTCCCAGGACAGAGATTGAGTGATGATAAAGAAGTGGTGATTATTTCCAAATTGGCATAATATGTGACTTGGAGAAATGATTGGTTTACTGTTGGTCACATCTACCAAGCTACAGATCAATTCATTAGAACCGTGCAAGGGGAAACAATGACAACGAAGAGCAAATGTTAGAGTTACAGAGGAAGTGCAGCACAGTAAGGTGTAAGGTTGCCAAGAGTCCATCCTATTTATCATTCAGTAATCTTATAACAGCGCAGTAGAAGCTGTCCTGGAGCCTGGTGGTACGTGCTTTCAGGTTTTTGTATCTTCTGCCCAGTGGGAGAGGGGAGAAGAGTGGAGTGGGTGGGGTCTTTGATGATGCTGGCTGCTTTACCGAGATAGTGAGAGGTGTAGATAGAGTTCCTGTTGTGTTTAGAGATACAGCATGGTAACAACTCATTACACCATGTGACCAATTAAACTACTAACCCCTATGACTTTGGAGAAAACTGGAGCACCACGAGGAAACCCACGTGGGCACAGAGAAAACGTACAGCAGCGGGAATTGGACCCGGGTCACTGGCGCTGTCAAGTGTTAAGCCAACTGCTACACTACCGTTCCACCTGAGCCATTTCCGTGGCGTGCTCAGCTGCGTCCACAACAGCTCAGTGACAAAGTGGTTGCCATAACGAGCTGTGATGCATCCGGAGAGGTGGTTTTCTGTGGTGCATCGAGGGTCAAAGGGGACACGCCAGATCTCTTTAGCCTCCTGAGAAAGCAGTGGCATTAGCAAGCTTTATCGGACCACAACAGGCTATTGCTGATATTCGCTCCAGGACACTGCCTGCAGCAGACAGCTTGTCTGAGGAGGACAGGTTGAATGGGCTAGGTCTTTTCTCTTTAGAGAAGAGGAGGATGAGAGGAGACTTGATAGAGCTGGGCAAGATGAGAAGACACATAGATCAAGTGGACAGCCAGAGACTTTTTCCCAGGGTACAAATGGCCAATATGAGGGGATGTAATTTTTAAGATGATTGGAGGCAGGATGCCAAAGGTAAATTGTTTACACAGCGGTTGGTGTGTGGGACGCACTACCAAGGGTGGTGGTAGGGGAGATGCACTGGGGGAATTTAAGAGATTCTTAAGTAGGCACATAGTTGATAGAAAACTGGAGACTGTTAAGAGGGAAGGGTTAGATTGATCTTAGAGTATGTTAAAAGCTCAGCACAACATTGTGGGCTGAAGGGCCAGGACTGTACTGTAGTGCTCTATGATCTCTCTACCTGATGCAAACCGGAGTGCCTAAATCGTGCCCTCCCCCCCCACCCCCCATGTTGAAGGCTGTCTCTGTTATGTTGCAATGAGAAAGCTGTCCTTGACCTTGCTGGTAGTAAAGGTCACGGTTAGTGAGGTGCCATTGGCGTGGGCAGGGTGAGTAACCGCACAGCGGCCACTGTGCGATGGTGCTGGAGGGGAGGGACGTTGAGGGACTTGGAAGCTGTGCAAGCCAAGCACTTTGCTTTGTCCTGGATGCCGATGATGCTGTTGTGCCCTGTGTGAAGTTTGGGAGAAATGCTTACCCTGGTGAGTGGAGAGGGCTCCTCTGTACACTGCATCTACACTAAACCAAAACCCTTTCCCTTTGCCAGTCCATTCTGAAACGGAGATCAAAAGGCTGGTGCTGGAAGTCCAGGCAGGGCCAGAAACCGGTACAAAAGTGATTCCACTTCTGGAGAAACAGAGCCTTCCACTTGAACGAACTAATGGGAGAACTTTGTTACTGAAAGGATCACACACTCAGGTACGGTGTCTGTCCTCTGCTTTTTCAGCCTAATAAGCAATCCATCAATTAATGACCCTACACACACAAGGGGAAGCCAGACAGTGGTGTAATAGCATTGGCACTGGACATTGGAGCGCATGGGCCTGGGTTCAAATCCGGCCAGCTCCTTGTACGCTTTCCATCCATTCTGGGTTAGGGTTGAGCTAGCAACTCAGCCTTGTAAAGTAGACAAATGCTAAAGAAATGGCAAGGTTGCCAATGAGGTGCAGCAGGATATTAGATTATATATACACTCAAGGAGAGGAGTGCATTACTTTACTAGCTTTAGAAATGTAGAATTATAGTGCACAGAAACAGGCCCTTTGGCCCATCTAACCTGGCTTTCTGCCAAATCACTGGCTGTACTTAAGGCAGAGTTCGACATATTCGTGATTAATCAGGGCTTGAAGGGAAATGTGTAGCAAGCAGGAGAGTGGGGCTGAGAGGGAAAATGGATCAGCCATGATGAAATGGCAGTGCAGAACTGATGGGCCAAATGGCCCAATTCTTCTCCTTCTCATCCCATCAACCTGCACCGGGACCACAGACTTCATAGGAATTGGAACTGCTTTACTATTGTCACATGTACCGAGATGCAGTGAAAAGCTTGTCTTGTGTACTATTCAGATCATTGCGTACAGATCAGATCATTGCAATGGAACCAAGCATTGATGTGAGAAGGAAGGAGGAGAGGACATATTTTACCCACTCACCAGGGCCAGTTAGCTACCAGTACTGGAAGATTTGATGGCTTCTTTCCCTCCTCTGCCAACTTATTTCTGACTGGTCCATGAATGTGTAAACACATCATTATTCCTATTTTTTGAATTATATATTTATTTTTGTAGTTTATAGAACTTTGTCTTTACACAGTACCACAGCCACACAAACAACAAATTTCACTTCACTTAAGATGGTGATATTAAACCTGATTCAGAGGCTGTTAGCTCTATTCCTAGACCATGGATGGTCAGTGTACACAGGGCAACGGCCCCGGCGCAGGTCAATGGGAGTAGGCAGTTAAAATGGTTTGGCACGGACTAGATGGGCTGAAGGGCCTGTTTCTGTGCCATACTTTTCATTGTATGATTCTTGGAAGTCAGCATGCTGAGACTGAGCCAGCTCAGAACTGGTTCCAGTTCAGCAGATCTTACTGGGGCAATGGGACGACTCGGAAAGATTGGAAGTAGTTTCTTTATAGGATTCATGGATATGTACAGCCCTGAAACAAATCCTTCAGCCCAAATGGTTGATGCCAGCCAAGACTAAGCTAGTCCCATTTTCCTGAATCTCTTAAATGTTGTAAATGTCCCTGTTTCAACCACTCCCTCTGGCAGCCGGCTCCACGCTCTCTAACGCTAGCTGGAGGCGGTGTGACGCAGTGTCCGTGCGGGAGTCGGTGCTGTACTCCAGGGTTCACCTGATGGCAGACAAGCTTGATTGCATTTGATTGCTGCAGGCTTGCTCTGGCTGACAACATCCAAGGCTATATTATATATATATATTGTGTTCTTTGGGTGAATGCATGTTTACTGTTGTTTTACATGTACTATATGTGCCTTGTGCTGTGTGCCGTTGATAATGTGTTTTGCACCTTGGCCCCTGAGTAACGCTGTGTCGTTTGGCTGTATTCACGGGTATTCATGTATGGTTGAATGACAATTAAACTTGAACTTAATGCACCCTTATGCATCTTCATGCTTCTAAAGTTCTCTAATTCTATGCTTTCTTATCCAGAAGTTGCATCTTACTGTTTCTTTGAATGGTTGTGGGATCCTCTTTGTTTCTGCTGGTACTTTCCTGACAGTGGATTATTCAGACCATAACCTTCTCTCCTTTACAGTCCAGGTTGCAAAATCAGACTACCATTCAGCATTCCTCATTCTACCATTCCTCATTCAGCAGCCGTTCCTCGCTGAGCGGAAAATCTTCTCAGAGCTATTCTTCTTCGAGTGGCCAGTCCCTCCACAGACACCACACCCCTCACCAGGTGAGCAGGTGACCGGGATGGGTGTGGGGGTAGACAGTTTGAATCACACCACAGGCCATGGATACATTCTTCCCCCCCCACCCCCCCCATCGCCTGTCAGCCACTGGGTGCCTAGCTGAATGCACAGTGTCCCAGCCACAACGTAGGCAGTAATTATAACTACTGTCGTTAGACATAGGAGCAGTAGGCCAATCAGTTCCTCAATCTAGGTCCAGGATTCATTAGGACTATATCTGATTTGAACAGCGTGAACATGGATTTCTCTAACTTATGGTAATTCCTCACCCTCCCCCTTCTCTCTTTTTCCACTCCCCATTCTGCCTCCCCTCCTACCCCTTCTCTTCTCCTCACCTGCCTGTCACTTTCCTCTGGTGCCCCTTCTTCCCTTTCTCTCTTGATCCACTCTCCTCTCCTATCGGATTCTTTCTTTTTCAGCCTTTTATCTCTTCCACCTATCACCTCTCAGCTTCTTCACACCTCCCCTACCTGTCATCTTGCACCCCTCTTCAATCCACAACTCAGCCTGGAAATCTGTCTTGCCACTCACCTTCCCTCTACAGGAGCCATCTCACCTCTCCACTCTCAGTCCCAATGCGGGGTTCAACCCAAAACCTAGATCATTGAATATTACAGCACAGTGGAGGCAATTTAACTGATTTTAAGATCAACCTAACCCTTCCCTCCTACACATTCTCTATTTTTCTATCAAATGCATGCCTACCTAAGAGTGTCCTAAATGTCCCTAAAATGTGCCTCTACCACCACCCCTGACAGGGCATTCCAAAAAACACCTCTCTGTATGCAAAAAAAAACCCTCTGACATCCCTGCTATACTTTGCACCAATCATGTTAAAATTATGGCCCTCTCATATTAGCTATTTCCATCCTGGGAAAAAGTCTCTGATTATCTACTCTGTCTATGGCTCTTATCATCTTGTTCAAGACACCTCTCATCCTCCTCCTCTCCAAAGAGAAAAGCTATAGATCACTCATCATATCCTCACAAGACATGCTCGCTAATCCAGACAGCATCCTGGTAAATCCCCTTACGCCCTCTCTGAATCTTCCACGTCCTTCCTATAATGAGATGAACAGAACTGAACAAATGTGTGTTCTAAGCAGAGTTTTATGGAGATGCGTCATTACCTCACTGCTCTTGAAACCAATTCCATGAATGATGAAGGCCAACACACTGTATACCCTCTTGACCATCCTGGTCAGCAGTTTCTTTCCTCCCAGAGATGCTGTTCAGCAGATTGTGTGTTGATCCAGATTCCAGCATCTATAATCACTTGTGATTAGCCTGGGAAGTCTAGATATTGTTTTGAAAGGATGCTCCAGTCTCCCTGTGAACTAATGTATCTCAGTATCACAAACATGAGGAAATCTACAGATGCTGGAAATTCAAGCAACGCACACAACATGCTGGTGGAGCGCAGCAGGCCCGGCAGCGTCTGTAGGGAGAAGCACTATCAACAGCGCTATCTCAATATCATGCTGTTAACCCCGTGAGTGTCACTTGATAAAATCTTTTGGAAAGAATGCACAATGTGATTAAATTTTTAAAAAATATTTTTTTTTATATAGTGGATGAACAGAGAGTTCCTGGAAATTGAGTTGAGTTCAGTTCAAAGCAGTGAGGTAAGATAACATTCAGCAGGAATTTCCATACAACCTGGAATGAGGCTCTTCCACTTGGCAGGTCCAGGCCAGATTTCTCACACGTGTCTTGGCCCAAAACACAACTTGTGCTTGACCCTGTTCAGGAAAGGCTATCTTAGATTGGGTGTTGTGTAATAATCCAAATCTTGTTAGGGAATTTAACATAAAGGAATGTTTAGGAGGCAGTGATTATAACGTGATTGAATTCATACTGCAGTTTGAGATTGGAAAAATGTAAGTCAGATGTATCAGTATCACAATGGAATAAAGGGAATTTCAGAGGCCATGAGAGAGGCGCTTGCCCAGGTGGATTGGAGGAGGATTCTGGAAAGGATGATTGCAGAGAAAAGATAGCTGAAGTTTCTGGGAATAGCTCACAAGGCGCAAGATAGATACGTTCCACAGAAGACCAAGTTCTCAAATGGCAGGGGTAGGCAACTGTGGCTGGCAAAGGAAGTTAAGGACTGCATTAAAGCCAAGTAAAGCATATATAAGGTAGCAAAAGTGAGTGGGAAATTCAATGATTGGGAAGCTTTTAAAATCCAACAAAAGGCAACCGTTCTGTTCAGGTGCCTTGCTGTTTGGCATGGGCGATCATGTCTCTTCATCCATCACGGTCCCTGAGCCTCCGAATTGTAATTGTTGCCTCCCCTGTTTCTAACCGTGATGTTAATCCATCTATCATTCTCATTCTGACGGCCTCTGCTTCTTTTTCCTTCCAGTTTTCCAGTTGTAACTAAATGTTCTAATGTCTCTCTTCACGTGATGTGAACAAGAATTTTGATTGCTCTTTTCTGATTTCTTTAAGTAATGTGCATTTTGTTTTTGTTCTCTGTACAACTTCTTCGTTGGTTACCCTGTCCGTATATGATATGCATAGCATTCTTCTGAGGAACCACATCTCTGCTGCATTGATTCTTTTTCCATTGCATTTGTGATGGTCCATGACTCGCAGCCATACATCAATATAGGAAGAGTGTAGCAGCTGAGAGTTCTAAGGCTGATGTCAATTGCTACTTCCTTGTTCATTAGGATGTTGCTCATTTCTGTAAATGCTGTTCTTGCCATTGCTATTCTTGCTTTTATGTCTGTTTGGCATTTGCCATCAGATGTTACCCATGATCCAAGGTACTTGAAATTGTGGACATGTTTCAGGATTTCATTTCCCAATACAATCCTACAGTTTGGGATATCAGGTTTCTTTGATATTACCATTGCTTCAGTTTTCTTTTTGTTTAAGGTTAGGCCAAGTCTTTCGCTCTCTGTGTTGATGGTAGATATTAGTTTATGTAAACTTCCTTCACTGTTTGCTGTCAGTACTGTATCATCCGCATAGCAGAGGTTATTGATATCGTATCCTCATGCTTATTCCAGGTAGGTCTTGTATGGTTCTCATGATGTTTTCACTGCACAGGGTGAACAGGTCTGGTGATAGAACACAACCCTGTCTGACTCCTCGCTTTATTGGCTGATATTCACCAATCTCGTTGTCTATCTGTATGGCTGCACTTCGTTGCCAGTAGAGATTCCTGATTATTCTTAGATAGAAACATAGAAAACCTACAGCACAAAACAGGCCCTTCAGCCCACAAAGTTGAGCCGAATATGTCCCTACCTTAGAAATTACTAGGTTTACCTATAGCTCTCTATTTTACTAAGCTCCATGTACCTATCTGAAAGCCTCTAACGGAAAGCTCCACCACCGTTGCTGGCAGCCCATTCCACGCACTCACCACTCTCTGAGTAAAAAACTTACCCCTGACATCTCCTCTGTACCTACGCCCCAGCACCCTAAACCTGTATCCTCTTGTGGCAACCATTTCAGCCCCGGGAAATATCAATTAAAAAGCAACTAAAAAAGTTAGAAGAAGGGAAAAGATGAAATCTGAGGACAAACTAGTCAATAATATAAAGCAGGATACTAAAAGTTTTTTTTCAGTGATATAAAGAGTAAAAGGGAGGTGAGAGTTGATATTGGACCATTGGAAATGATGCTGGTGAGGTAGTAATGGGGAACAAAGAAATGGCAGATGAACTTAATGGTTAATTTGCAACAGTCTTCAATGTGGAAGACACAAGCAGTGTGCCAGAGGTCCATGAGTGCCAGGGAGCAGGATTGAGTGCTATTTCTATTACAAAGGAAAAAGTGTGAGACAAAGTCAAAGGTCTAAAAGTGGATAAGTCACCTGGACCAGATGGACTACATCCCAGAGTCCTAAGAGAGGTTGCTGAAGAGGTAATGGATGCATTGGTCATGATCTTTCAAGAACCACTTGATTCTGGCATGGTCCTGGAGGACTGGAAGATTGCAAATTTCACTCCACTCTTTAAGAAGGGAGGAAGGTAAAAGAGAGGGAATGATAGGCCAGGTAGCCTGACCTCAGTGGTTGGGAAAGTGTTGGAGTCTATTATTAAGGATGAGGTTTTGGGGTACTTGGAGACTAATGATGAAATAAGTCTAAGTCAACACGGTTTCTGTGCAGGGAAATCTTACCTGACAAATCTGTTAGAGTTCTTCGAGGAAGTAACAAGCAAGGTGGACAAAGGAGAGACAGTGGATATCATTTACTTGGATTTTCAGAAAGCATTTGATAAAATGCTACACATGAGGCTGCTTAACAAGATAAAATCCTATGGAGTTACAGGAAAGACACTGGCATGGATAGAGGAATGGCTGACAGTGACTTGGATAATGGAATTGATGGCTTTGTGGCAAAGTTTGCAGATGATATGAAGATAGGTGGAGGGGTAGGTAGTGCTGAGGAAGCAATGAGATTGCAGCAGAACTTTGACAAATTGGAAGAATGGACAAAAATGTGGCAGATGGAATACAGTGTTGGGAAACATATGATAATTCATTTTGGTAAAAAGAATAATAGTGTGGACTATTATCTAAATGGGGAGAAGATTCAAAAATCAGAGGTGTAGAGGGAATTAGGAGTCCTTGTGCAAGACATCCAGAAGGTTAATTTACAGGTTGAGTCTGTGGTAAAGAAGGCAAATGCAATGTTGGCATTTATTTCAAAGGGAATAGAATATAAAAGCAAGGAGATCATGCTGAGGCTTTATAAGACACTAGTCAGGCCACACTTAGAGTATTGTCAACAGTTTTGGGCCCCATATCTCAGAAAGGATGTGTTGTCATTGGAGAGAGTCCAGAGGAGGTTCACAAGGATGATTCTGGGACTGAAGGGGTTAACATATGAGGAATGTTTGGCAGCTTTGGGCCTGTACTCACTGGGATTTAGAAGAATGCAGGGGGATTTCATTGAAACCTAACAAATGTTGAATGGACTAGTTAGGGTTGATATGGAGAGGATGTTTCCTATGGGGGGGTATCCAGAACTAGAGGGCACAGTCTCAAAATCGTGGGGTGACCCATTAGAGCAGAAGTAAGGAGGAATTTTATTAGCCAGAGGGAAGTGACTCTGAGGAATGCTCTGCCAGACTGCAGTTCAGGCCAAGTCTGTATGTATATTTAAAGAAGAAGTTGATCGGTCCTGATCACTCAGGGCACCAAAGGATATGGTGAGAAGGCGGGTGCATGGGGATCTGGGATCAGCCATGATGGAATGGTGGAGCAGACTCGATGGGCATAATGGCCTAATTCTGCTCCTGTGTCTTATGGTCTTATTCTATACAGTATATACCTGAACTAATTCTTTCATTTCCCTCTAATGACCCATAATTAAACATAGAATATGCACTGTATACTGTCATTGCAGTTAGTGTAATTTCTTACATTGTGAACCTGGCTTGTCTTCCTTCATCTCCCTTCATCTCCCTTCCTCTCCCTCCCCCTCCCTCTCCCTCCCTCTCCCTCCCTCTCCCTCCCTTTCTCCCTCTACCCCCTCCCCTCCTCTCTCTCCCTCACCCCTCTCCCCTTTCCCTTCCCTCTTTACCCCCTCTCCCTCTCCCCACTCTCTCTCCCCACCCTCTCTCCCCATCTCTCTCTGCCCCTCTCCTCCCCTTTTACTTATCCCCCTTTTACTTTCCCCTCTCTTCCCCCGCTCTTCCCCCCTTCCCCCCTCTTCCCCCCCACCCTCTATCCCCATCGCTCCCCATCTCTCTGCCCCCTCTCTTCCCCCCCCCCCCCACTGAGGCTCATCAGACCCATTTTTCACACTAGAATGCACTGTCTTTAATTACCCACAAAGTTAACTAAGCCTACACATGAACTGGAATATGATGCACCCCACAATGTAGTTACAATCACTTCACAAAATAAACAATAGTATCTACCTTAAATCCATAAACACATCTACACATCCCCACTGCTAAAGGCACAGAATATTCCACCGCGTACAGTAGGAAAGACACTATAAAGCCACATGAGCTCATCAGCTCAGTTTAGGACCAATAATGAGAATATTCCGGGGTTGGGGGTGTAAAGTGACAGCAGAATGACAAGGTAATGTTTGTGTGTGTGTACGTGTGTGTGTGTAAGGAATGCTTTTACCCAGGGCTCTCCATCACACACAAGAAAAAAATATATATATAGCCCAAATCGCTGAGTGAAATGTCCTGTAAATTGATGGTGCATGAGTGTTATTGGCAAGAATAAGGAGTTCTCGCCAGTCTGCAGATGAACGTAGGCAGGCACACAATCCAGCCTGTCTTCTATCAATTGAACAGTGGAGGGCAGCACTGACAGGAGAGGCCGGCTCCCAGCCCAGCATGGACACTGGCGTGTCCTCTACTGGACTACTGCAACAGGCAAGCCTGTGCCTCAAGGCCTAATTAAAACCGTTTTCAAATATATCATAAAATCATAGAACTCTACAGCAGAGAAACAGGCCTTTTGGCCCATCTAGTCCATGCCAAACTATTTATTTGTCTAGTCCCATTGACCCACAGCCAGGCCATAGCCTCCATTCCCTTCTCATCTATGTACCTATCTAAGCTTCTCTTAAAAGTTGAAATCAAATCCTCATCCACCACCTGCTGGCAGCTCATACCCCACTCTCATGACCCTTTGAGTGAAGAAATTC